>NC_056725.1:1117822496-1117899996 GCF_019279795.1 Protopterus annectens
ATATATACACATATATATATATATATATATATATATATATATATATATATATATATATATATATATGTATATTATATATCTGTACATACTTATATACATTTCCTATGCTGGCCACTGCTTAGACCCACGCAAGCGCACTCAGACTTGCTTACTGGTACTTATATGTGTTTACTGCTGCTTATTTGTGCTTACACCTGCTTACTAGTGCCTTATTCATTATGACAGTGCCACTTTGCTTGAAGGATATTTAAATTAAATATCTCATGTGATACTCTTATGTCAGTTTTACGGCAAAATGACATGCATTTCACATGTAAAATTATATATGCTATTGTTGGGCTTGAACTGTGAATGCCTGTTCATTAGGCAGATGCTCTAAACACTACACTATTGACATTTACGTTGATTTTGCATGTTTTTTTCTATTTGACTGAATTTGATGTGTAAGCTATGCTAGGCGAGGGCAGCGACATGCAAACACGCTGTGCTTTGCTTACACCTTCAATATTGCAGCAATTCAAATGTATAATAGGGACACAGGGAATCTAATTGTGAATGTTCTAGGGACAAGGCTCAACATTCCTCTACGTGCTTGTGTGTTTACTACTTCGATTTTATTTCACTGTTCATGGACACTCCTGTATGCTTAGCATACATTTCGGTATCCACGGACACTGAATTACTGACTTGCTATTAGAGGAGGGCTCTACTAGTAGGCATAGTAGGTTTTGCAACTGTCTGGGCATGTTTACGCCTCCGTAGAGCACTTGTACACAACCCCTGCACTCGCACACGTTTCCTGTGCACGTCGAGGGTGTGGAGGCTTGCCCTTATACATATTCATATAACGCTGTTGCACCATCTGTAGTAAGGATGCTCGGCACAAGGCTAAAACTGTCCTGGCACTGAGCTTCTTGAATCCCGAGGAGATTGTTTTAATTTTTTTTTATTGTGGTTTTATTTGAATCACGTTTACGTATTTATTTATTCATTAGTTTATTTCTCTTTCCTTTTGCAATGTGTTGTTTTCTTCTTATATTAAATGTGAGAAAATCAGTTGTACTGAAGAAGTAAAGCAAAAAAAAAAAAAAAAAAAAGCTGCTATAAATGTCCAACTTAAAAGATTGTTTCCCACATTTAAATTTACTATGACTAAGCTGTAGGAATAGTTGTTGTCTAGCTTAGAAGCAGAAAATAATATGACATCTCATTAAGTATAAAGAAAATGATACTTTATAAACAATGTAGGCTGTTTACTAGGTAGCACAGGCTAGAAAATGTTTATAACAATAAATGTAGTGACAAACCCTAAAACTGAAAGACACACCCCCGGATTTACTATTCTTCCTTGCCGGACTAGCTTAGTCCTACATGAAAGCGGCCGTTTAGGAGCAGGATGGCAGTGCTTCATGCATATTAATGAAGGCATGCTGCCTGAGCTCTTAATCTTACACGGAGTGTGTAAGAGTGCAGGGGGGCGTGTCTGAAAGTAGAGCTCTCAGAATATACACACACCCTCGCAATGAAGAACTGCAGAAAGGCCAAAGGAATGAGCGAGACCGCTCATAGGTGTCCGCATATCCCCAGCAACATTCCCCCACGTGTACAACAGCAATAGTAAATACAAATCAAATAAACACACACCTATGGTTAGCTTTAAACGGACTCTTAAAAAAATTCTATTTGGTGGTTAATGAGATTCTTAAAAAAAGGTGTGTTTATTTGACATTGTATTCGCCTTACGAGCAGTTATTCCCGGTCCGGGTCCCACTGTAGCACATTCCATTTTCCATGGCAAATCACATTATGACCAATATTTTAGTTGGATAACCCACTAGATAACATATATTTGTGAACTGGAGTACTGCATTAAATGCACATGTGAAGTGTTAGTGTCATAATGTTGCAAAGTCCTCAGATAAGCACATGTGCTCCATACAGTATATGTACACAGGAATCATGGATACAAATGGAAGGTAAAATGTGTACTGAATGACAACTCCATAAAGCTTCCAAATCCCCCACCTTCCCAAGAACCATTAGATATTACTGTCTAAATCAGTGCAATTTTAAGTGGGAGTAAGTACTAGTAAGCAAGTGTAAGCACCAATAAGCAGTAGTAAGCATATTTAAGCACTAGTAAACAGGTTTAAGCCCGTTTGCATGGTGGTAAGCAATACACACACAGGTTAAGCAATTTTGAAGCTAACTCCCTGTAAGCATATTTAACTGGAGGTTAGCATTGTTTACCCTCGCGCAAACCCACGCAAACTCACTTACAACTGCTCAAAAGTGCCTTAATCCAACGGCCCTTGTTCTGGCCAGAAACAAAATAAACAGCCTTGCAGGTCTTGAACCCAGAACCCTATATACTATAGTCACAGTAGTCAACCACCAAGCCATCACAGCACTACAGAAAAATGAGGTATCACCAAATAAGTCCTCACTATAGTAAAATCAAACTGAACCTGTGAAAGGAATCAGTATACAGTCATATGTTCTATAACCCACTACATTGTGAACTGGGGTACAGCAGTAAGCTCAGATGTGAGGTGTTATTGTAATAGAGTGTTGAAGTCCCCAATAAAACACAAGGACACCATACAGTGTACGTACACATGAATCATGGATACCAGGCATATATATAAGATGTAATGAATAAGAAATCAATGCGAAAAAGAAAATATAATGCAAAGTCAAATGTAAGCAATGCTAAGCATTGCACAGGATAGCTTAGGAGGTGTAAGCAATGTGTAGGTCAGCTAACTCAATGTGCCCAGCGTTATACCCCTTTTAAACAATGCCAACCTTAGGTAAGTAGGTCTGCCCACAGCCTTGTCATTTCAAAACTGGCAAATTACGGAAAAGTGCAGGAAATTGACCCTACTTAAACCCAACAGGCAGGAATACATCTCATAACTGTTTGTCACTTCCCCTTCCAGGCACTATGGCAGAAAGGGGAGAAGGTGTGCACTTCCGGGTGCAGCGCTGGTGCATCCAGGAGTCCAGAGTCATGGCAGGACTCCTTGTCAAAGACCATGAGCAGAGACTGCTGCAGGGCCAGTACCAGGGTTCCCAATACAAGGAAGAAGCCTAGGACCATCTCTCCTGTGACCTCACCAGTACCACTGGCATACCCCAAACTGGTGAGCAGGTCAGGCATCACTATGCCAACCTGAAGCAGTGTAAGGGGGGACCTCTTGGAGCATAGAATCCAAGAGGCTAGAACGGTAGGGGCTGTCCCAGATGAGTGTAATTATCACTCCACTATGTGTGTAATAATTGCCAGCTCATGTATATCATGGATAGGTATGTCTAAATATTCCTTTTATGTCCTCCACAGCTGCAAGTGAGTGAGCTGTGAACAAGGAGGCCCACGGAAGTTGCCTGGAGAGGTTGCAATATGAGGCAGGTCAGTAATACTCTTGCATGTACTGTCATAGGAAATAAAGCTAAAAGTATTAGTAAATTAATTGCCTGTAAAAAAAACTGTATTGTTTAAGGCAAGTACTGCATACACTGGAGAATATGGCAGGAAGAGTCTCATATTGTTTGTATGTAAATAAAAGCGTAATAGCCTGACAATAAAAATCTAACTGCTGGACTGCATGTGTATACTCTAGTATCATATGGTAATGTAGATCTGCAATCATGTAGTAGTACTGTTGTATTAAGCACTGTTACCCACACTGTGCACCATAAATAGAATGTGTAGGAATGCCTGTATATGACTGGTGTAATCCCCAGAGGCCAATTAGTACAACTGAGAGACACATAGACAGAAAACAGTGAAAAGGCAGACAACATAATCCGAATAGCACATGCAACTGAGAAGTGAACTGTTGTATTTTTAGCACACACAGCCATGGTTCGAATCCTGGCAGTGGTAGTATTCTGCATACAGAATCATACCCCACAACTGTACAGATATGTCCAGCAAAGTGGCCCATATCTGCTTCCTGTCAACCTGTCCCCCTGGGCAATCAATGGGATGATCCCAGACTTTTAGGCAGCAAACAGGAAATACAACTGATTGACACACATCTATGAGAACAAAGCTGGCACACTAGCAACTCCCCAAAACCTTATGAGAGTAAGAAGCGATGTATGTTCCATTTACACCCCCATGTTGTCAAGCTGTGGCCAGAGTGTGTACAGTAACAGAGTGAGATGTATGTGCATAATAGTAATGTGGAATCTGGTACTGTGTGTGTGGCAACATCCAGGTAGTGCTAACAAACATTTCTCCCACAGGTCTGTCAGATACCAACACTGTGCCCAGAAATACAAGAATGATACCCTGTACAAGTACTGTTTATGTTGGAATTGTATGGCATTGTGACTGATGCAGTTGCTCCAAATAATAAGGTATTACTCATCACTGTCGCCCACACTGTCCTGCAAAATATAACTGTCTAAGGAATCCTGTATAAGAGAGTTGTCATACAAGGTCAGAATGCAAAACCACAGGAGAATTATAAGACAAAAAGCAGATAGGAGATATACAGCAATATTTATATAGCACACACAACTCTGACGGACAGTGTTTAAGTTGTAGCAGACACAGCCATGGTCTGAATCCTGGGAGTGGAAGTAGGCTGCATACAGAATCATGCCCCACAACTGTACAGATAAGACCAGAATGTCCAGTATATGGGCCCATATCTGCTGCCTGTCACCCTGTCCCCCTGGGAAGTCTATGGGATGATCCCAGATGTCTAGGCAGCAAACAGGGAATACAACTGATTGTCACACATCTATGAGAACAAACCTGTCACTCTAGCAACTCCTGAAACTGTTATGAGAGTATTAAGCCAAGTATGTCCTATCTACACCCCCATGTTGTCAAGCTGTGACCAGAGTGTGTACAGTAACAGAGTGAGATGTATGTACATAACACTAATGTGTAATCTGGTACTTTGTGTGGCAACATTCAGGTAGCGCTAACAAACATTGCTCACACAGGTACGTCAGATACAAAAGCACTGTGCCGATAAAAAAAAAAAGCTTGATACACTGTACTGGTACTGTTTACTGTGGTATTGTATGGAATTCTGAGTGTTGCAGTTGCTGTGAATAATAAGGTATCACTGATCACTGTCACCTACACTGTGCTACATAATATAACTGTGTAGGAAAGTCTGTATAAGAGTGTGGTAAGTCACTAAAGGTTGAAGAGGGCAATAGTCTAGACATGTCCCGGTTCACCTGCATGTGGTCAAGACATGGCCAGAGTCTGTGCAGAAAGAGATGGATAGCTATGTGCACAACATCAAACTGGAATCTATGGGTATGTGTAGAAACAGTTAGTGTTAAAAAACATTTCCTCCACAGGTATACCAGGTAAGAGGTGTATACTGCAGGTAAAACCAGTTTGTGTATAAGGATGACGACAGCCATATCACTGTCCAAACTAAGGCTATAGGGTACTGCAGTAATACTATTAAGGTACAGATAACAGCACTGACTAGGAAAGTAATGTGGACTACAGGAATATACTAGTTGTTAATTGACATCTTTCTCCCCTCCACCATATCTCCAACAATAAACCACATACCCACCTCAACTGGTATGTAACGACTTCACTGTTCCGATTATGTCCTATTGGTTGATAAATATTTAAATCGGTTTCCATGCATGTGCTATGTTGAAGTATTCCCACATTGGTGGCATGGTGCCATCAATGTACCTGCATGCTGTTGTTATTACCACTGTGGTCCCATATATGCATGTGTTCCATTTGCTATGCAACTGTTCCATATCTGGTGTCGGGGTTAATGGAAGTATCTATGCATGCTGTTATGAATAACTCTGGAATGTGTTGACTATTACTAACCCACATATGATGATAAAATTTAAACACTATAGCACATTTGGGAAGTCCGGTCCCAATGGACCCACCTGTCCCAACTCAACTGGCCATGCCACTGGGCACCATCACATCTGTGTCCCACCCCAGGGCCTCCTCGTCCATTGGTCCTGCACCACCTTTGGATGGAACTGCCTCAGGGGATGGGGCTCATCCCCCCGGGAACGGGCGCGGACAGGAACCTGTCACCCATCACCATGTCTGGGTCGTGGTGCGTAGTGAGCTATGCAGGGAGGTTGGAGATCTGCTACGCCAGCTCGAGGGCTGTATGTCACAACCAGAGGGTCGGCCTAGCTCTGCAACTCAGCTCCCAGCACAGCCACCTTCGGGGCTGTGAAGGTGCAGTGGTTACTGCTCATGGGTGGGGATCTCAGTCCCACTGTTTCCACTAGGGGGCTCATGGGCTTCCAATGTCTGAACACTCCTCTCTATCAAGGTGTCTACCCCCCATGTGTCATATACCGCCCCTGTATGCATCTTGTTTCTCTTGTCTATTAACCTACCCAAACTACCTCCCCAAATATACCTACTATCCCTCCCCAACATCCCACTCTCACCTAAAAAAAAAGGGGCAATCTGTTCCCAAAAAAAAAAAAATCTCATAGCTGTCTGTTTCGCACACGTGTCCACTGGACACATGTAATCTGGTCTAATTGGCATCACACTATATTATTGTTGTCCTCACCCCTCTCTCACAGGTTTGAGTGTCCAAATCTACCTCCAAAGTCAGTGTATATGCACAGCTGTTGCTGTAGACGAAATGGGAACTTATGGACCTTCCTGCACATCCCTAGCTATTTCCCCCTACTGTCTTTCCCTCTTTGTACCCCTTTTCACCACTTTCTTATCAACCCTTTTTTCTTTTCTTTTAAAGAATTTAGCGCAGGGGTAAGCAGGAGTAAGGACTTTTAAGCAGCAGTAAGCGGGTTTAAGCCTGTTTGCATGGGCGTAAGCAATGCCTACACAGGTTAAGCAATTGAAAAGCTAACTGAGTATAAGAAACTGTAACCAGAAGTTAGCAGTTCACTCAAACTTGCTTACAACTGCTCAAAAGTGCCTTAATTACTCTGTATCCAATGGCCCTTGTCTGCCCAGCAACAAAATAAACAACCTCTGCAAGGCTCAAACCCAGGATCTTGCATACAATAGCCAAAGTGATTTACCAGTAAGCCATGTCAGATATACATGACCCTGCTGTTTTCACAAACATATCATCCAGCACAGACATTCAACAGTACAGGGAATGTATTTCAACATGTAGATGTATGCGTGTGTGCAGGGCGCCCATGGTGGTGCAGCAGTTAGCATTGTTGCCTCACAGCAAGAGGTTCTCTGGTTCAATCCTCAACTTGGGTGCCTTCTGTGCGGAGTTTGCATGCCCACCCTGTGGTCGTGCAGGTTTGCTCTGGTTTCCGCACACATCCCAAAGACATGCTGTAGGTGGATTGCACATTCTAAATTGGTCCTAGTTTTGAGTGTGTGCATGTGTGTGCCTTCCATGGATGGTTGGGCACTGGGCTGGCAACTCGACACTGTAAAACTCCACTGCCAATCATGAGCAGACAGGCGATCAGCTGTGGTGACCCCTAACTAGAAAAAGCCGAAAGAAGAAGATGTGTGTGTGTGTGTGTGTGTATATATATATATATATATATATATATATATATATATATATATATATATATTAATATCTAAATGGATGTAACATATCTATATATAGAGAGAGATACATATATACATGCATCTAAAGATTTATATATTTGTCTATACATATATACAGCAATATATATATATATATATATATATATATATATATATATATATATATATATATATATATATATATATATATATATATATATATATATATATATATATATATGTGTGTGTGTGTGTGTGTGTGTGTGTGTGTGTATAAAAATGGGAACATAACAAAAAACATATATGCCCACATGCACCATTAATGGGGTCAAGAGGCCCCAACATACGTCTTGCATAAATATGTAACACATCTGCCCTCCAATACACTACTAACTGTTGCAGAATACATAACCAGGACTTGACACAACATGGGCACAAGATGTTAACTGTACTCCATCCCACCTGTATGATGTTAGGCTGGTATCAGTAACATATCATGCAGTACAGTCTGGCTCCCATAGAGAATGTACAATGTGGAAGCAATCAACATCCCTAGAGTACATATACACAGACACATATATGCAGATACAGATATATATATATATGTAACTGCATATACAAATGCAGAGATATGTATAGGAAGATATTTGTGTAGAAGGTGCACACAATATGAAACAGCCACTATGCCTACAGTTACCACCTTACCAACTGGACACTGTATGAGCCACCCATACAAATAATAATCATTGCCTGCAACATATACCCACAGAGAGGTCAAAGGATATAACACCACACACAGGTTTGCATACATGGGAAAGCTGTATTTGTGTACTATTACAGTTGTATATTCCATGTCATATAGCTGTTTAGATTAGACACTGACATCCATATAAACAGTGTAATACAACTGTGAAACAGTTATACTAATACAGTAGTCTGGAAAGGTTTACATATGTTGCTATCCAGGCCGAGGCCTTCAGGTAGTACAATAGTAAAGACAGACTGGACTACAGGATACCAAACAATCAACAGTAAGTCATGCAGATGTATAGGTCAGCAGCCTCTATCTACACTCTGTACACAATCTCTAGGGGGTAAAGACCTCAGTTGGCACAATAGGATGTAACTGTTGCAAAACAGGGCATAACTGACACCATCACAATCACACTGACAAACAGAACAGTCTGCACGGCAGGAGGCAGTAGGCCTGCATTTACCCAAGGTGGATTGTATGGTAATGTAGATACAGATACCTTGAGGCAGCTTACCCCTGATACCCCCACATGTTGTAACAGCCTAGGTTAGTGTTAAGTCGTATATTATTTTAAGAATGCAGCAGATACAGTTCTTTCTCTCTTTCAGTGACTTTTATTAACTACAGTACACACGTGCGGGAGCCTCATGGAAAGCACCAGGGAGACTCCCAGAACAAAGGAATAAACAAGCTCATATACTGGTGATATTGCTGACAATACAAAAATAGAGAAATGAACCAATTAGACCATTATACAGGGCAATTAACCAATCAAATGTTTACCCGTAAACATAAGACAATTCACATCGTCATATCTCTAGGCAGACAGAGAGAGTCGGATATACTTCCATAAAAGGCACCGTTTCCTGCTTTCAGGCAGACTCTTGTTTGTTCAGCATTTTTCCATTACTCACAGTTCAGAGTTCACAGTACTCAGTACATCTCAGTTTATACAAACTAACACATACTCAATTCCCTTGAACACATGCTTTTTGACTGTTCATTTTCTACAATCCCCCATTTGATGCTATGTAAGCACCATCATTTAACCTGTCATACATTTGCCACAAATCTAGCATAACCATGCTACTAGTCTTTTCATCATTGAGAGCCATTTCATTATCTACATTCATGGTTCAGGCATATAAAACTTAGGCACTTTCTTCACAGGTTTTGAAGACATTAATTTCAAGATCAGTGCTTTGATTAGGAATAAGACAAAAAAGCAACAATTGCTAATACTGCAATTAACAAAATCAGCTTCAACAGTCCATCTCCCCAACATGAGAACAGGTTGGTCAACCAAGCAATGCTGAGCTATCAGCCTCTTTGGCCTCTGAGAGTTTGGAAATTCTCTGAATCAGTTCACGGTGACTTTCAATTTCATGCTGATTGTCAGGAATAAACATACAGCACTCCTCCTGGATTAAAGCGCAAGTTCCTCCTTTCACCTCTAGGGTGAAATCGAGGGCCATACGGTTTTGGAGCACTACAGCTCTCATAGCAGTCAGTTCATCGGTCACTAGTTCTAAGGCAGAAAATGTAGCATTTCTCAAAATTTCGAGCAATTTAGAGAACTTTCTCAGTTCCCAAATTGATTTCACTGCTCCATATGATGGAATTATACCAGCCCATGATATGACATCATCACCCAAGTCCATATGGGACAGTCCTTTGGTACTAGCATGAGCTAAGTCATAATGATAGATCCATGAAGCATCAACTTGGCCTACCAGATTGGCAGGCTTCTTGACCTCTCAAACGTTCCAAATTTTTCCCTTAGGTAATGCAGATACATGTCGAATAGCTGGAACTAGGTAACCCAGGAAACAGCTGCCAGACCAGTTTCCTGGTAGCCATTTATATGCTTTTCTTCCACACACAAAATAACAGTTTTCTACTTTAATGGTGATATTGATAGACTTAAAGTGATTCCCAGTATTCTGCCGTCCTTCAAACATTTTCCAGTAGAGAGTTTCTATTTTCCGGGAAAACTTAGCTATAGAGTTTTTGACAATTCATAATATAGGTGAGAAATCTGGTACACAACCACTTGCAGTGCAGTTATATACCACTGTTTTGTTACAATGGCTCCACCCTACTCTGGTTTTATCAAGTTTTTGAAAACACACAGTTCCATTTTGACGGACAGACAACTGTAATGCTACTTTGTGTTTTGAAATAACTCTTGATGTGTCATAGATCATATTCATCCAGGTCTCTTCAATCCCTAAAGGAACTATATTTAGCATCAATCCCGCATGAACCGTAGGGATGGCAGTGCAGCTCTAGCAATTGGAGACATTAAGGGATGATGCATAAGTATATTTTATAGCTTGGTAGGTATTGAATGGTGGATACCATGCAGTTCTTTTGGCATGAGGTGTTACTGTAGCAGAAAATAGAAATGGCCACAGTAGAATTATGACAGCAACAAAAATAACCACCAAAATAGCTGTACAGTACTTTTGTGGAAATGGTGGTTTCAATTGAATTGTGTTGAAATGGAGAAGTGTTCCAATTGGAGAAATGTCAGACATTATCAGGTGCAGGGACAGTATGGCTATGAGTTCGGGAAGCAGTAGGTGGAGAATCTGGAGCTGTGAAAGGTAGAGGTGTTTGATCTTCAGAAGGGATGACTTTCTTAACGTGTGATATATGAATCCAGGCTGGTGAGCCTTGTAATCGTACTGCTGAAGATGTTGTCAATAGAATCAAGTAGGGCCCCTTCCAACGAGGTTGCAGTGCTGTTTTTCTGGAGAAAGACTTGACATACACCCAATCACCTGGTTGTAGTTCAGAAGACGTGAAAGGATCAGGGTTATGTTGTGCTACTGCTACTTGGCAGTGATAACACTGTAAGAAAGAAACAAGAGAAGTGCAGTATACAATAACATCATGATCAAACGCATCATACTCAGAAAAGGGTGGTGGTGGAGTCATGCGCATGCACATAGGATGACCCATTAGGATTTCATGAGGAGAAAGACCTTTAGTAGGATGTACTTGAGCTCTCATAGAGAGCAAAGCTAGTGGTAAGGCCTGTTCCCAAGCTAGTCTAGTTTTCAGTGTTTGATTCATGCGTTCAATGATTCCAGATGCTTGCGGTCTATATGGGCAATGAAATTTTAGAGTGATGCCCAACATAGTACACAGTGAGTCAATTAATTGAGCTGTAAAATGATTTCCACGGTCTGAATATATATAACAAGGAACACCAAATCGAGGTATAAAGGCATAACAAAGTTTCTTAGCAACTGAGATAGCATCATTTTTCGCACAAGGGTATGCTTCTAACCATCCAGAAAAAAACATCAACAACAGTTAAAACATATTTAAAATGTGCACAAAGTGGTAATTCAATAAAATCCCATTGCAAAGCACAAAATCAATGGTTTTGGTAAGGGTTGTGCGGGAGCCATTGTGCCTTTGGAAATATTGTACCGTAAACAAATGGAGCACGTGCTCACAAAGTGCTGTACAGAAGCAGAAAGTTCTGGGGCAAACCAATCCTTTTGGATTTGTTTTATTAAAGCTTGTACCCCAACATGGGCTGGCAAATGATAAGCTTTAATGAGGGAATTTAGCATGGATAAGGGGCAGACCAATCTGCCATCTGGATGTTGCCAAATTAAATCAGAGCGTTTAAAACAATTTTGAGCCAGCCATGTTCTTCTTTCTGATTCTGAAACCTCATTCTGTAAAGCTTTTAGCACTGTTTCATCAAAAGTTTTCATAGATTGTAATGGCTGCAGAAAGTGACCCTGAACAGTTTGTGAGAAAGCAGCCTGTTTAGCAGCCCAGTCAGAAAAATTATTGCCCTTACTTTCGAAAGTGTCATTGGATTGATGGGCTGCGCATTTAACTACAGCAATTTCAAAAGGTAACAATAAGTCTTGTAATAAATTATTCATATAAAAATGTTTTTTAATGGGTGTTCCGGAGGATGTTAACAACCCTCATTCTTTCCATAATATGCCAAAATCATGAACAACACCATGGGCATAACAGGAATCATTATAAATAGTAACAGACTTGTATTTAGCTAATTTACATGCATGTGATAATGCCACTAATTCCGCGGCCTGCGCGGAGGTGCCTGTATGTAATCGTGCTGATCGCGATACTTCAGTCAGTGTACAAACTGACCAAGCAGCTTGGAATTTTCTGGAGTTTGTTCTTAAACAGGATCCATCTTTGAAAAGAACTAAATCAGGATTTTGCAAAGGAGTATCATATAAATTTAACCTAGGAGAAAGAACAGAGTTAACCACAAGCACACAATCATGTGGTTCGCCTTCGTCTCAGGTTGGTATTAAAGAGGCAGGGTTTAGTGGTGAGCAGCGTTTAACTTGTAAAGCAGGATTTCCCATTAAACTTATGTTATACTTAGTAAGGCATGCATTTGAAAGATATTGTGTTTTAGTCTTCAGAAGCAAGGCTTGAACAGCATGTGGGACTGCTAATACCGTGTCATGTCCCAGGGTTAGTGGAGCTGCCATGTCTACCAAGATGGCAGCAGCTGCCACAGCCCATAAGCAAGCTGGGTAACCAGAAGCAACCGGATCCAATTGAGTGTTATAATAAGCAATTGGTTGGTATCCTCCAGTGCGTTGCTGGGTTAAAAGATCCAGAGCAGTCTTATTTTGTTCGCAACAAAAGAAAACAAAAGGTTTGGAATAGTCCAGTAACCCTAAGGCAGGAGGATTTACCAAGGCTGTTTTGATTGACTGAAAAGCCTCATCATGCTGTGACGTCCAGGGTAGAGGGTCTGTAATGTCTTTTTTCAAGAGTTGCAACAGAGGGGTGGTAATTTCTGAAAAATTAGACACCCACTGTCTGCAGTATCCTGCTAGACCAAAGAACCCTCTAAGTTGCCTCTGGATTACAGGACGTGGTGCATTTTGAATAGAACTGATACGGTTAGGGAGTATCCGGCGAGAACCCATTTCAATAATGTGTCCCAAATACTGTACTTTATCTTGACAATATTATAGTTTTGATTTATTTACTTTAAATCCTCATGCAGCTACAAAATTTTAACACTAAAAGAGAATCTTCCTTACATGCGTTACTGTCTGGTGAGGCTATAAGTATATCGTCCACATACTGGACTAGAACTGAACGTGATGGTAGTTGTAAATCTTGTAATTGTCTATGCATTTCCCTTGAAAATAAAGTTGGGGATTCTACATACCCCTGGGGCAATCAGGTCCAAGTATACTGTTGCCCTTTGTAGGTAAAAGCAAACAAATATTGACTGTCAGAGTGTACTGGAATAGAGAAAAAGGCTGATGAAATATCTATTACTGTAAAACATTTAGCTGTAGGTGGGATACAGCTTAAAATAGTATCTGGGTTTGGCACAATTGGGAAGACAGGCATAACTGCTTTGTTAACTTCCCATAAATCCTGCACAAATCCGTAAGCTTGTTTACCAGGTTTCTTTACTGGCAATATTGGAGTGTTACATGGGCTTGTGGTGGGTACTATTATCCCTTTCTGTGTTAGTGCAGAAATAACAGGGGCTATATCAGAGATAGCCTCAGCTGTCAGAGAGTACTGTGGTACTCGCGGCAACTTTGCTCTTGGTTTTAGGGTTATTTTTACAGGAATTGCTGAAGTCAAAAATCCTACATCATTATCATGAGTTGTCCACAAGTAAGAGGGTAGGGAGTGTAAATCTTATTTCTGTTAGAATCTGACTGAATACACATCGGTTGTAATGTGATGGTATCATCCAAGGTTGCTAAAGTAGTGTCCTGTTGGTCTGAAGGTACTTGGAGATAAACTCCATCAGCTGTGCAAAAAATGGTGGACCCCATTTTGCAAAGCAAGTCTCTTCCTAATAAATTTAAAAGCGCTGAGGGTCCTACTAAAAACGCATGATTATACTGCAATGGTCCCAAAGTTATTGGGACTGGGACAGTTTCAGATTACTCAATAGGTATACCAGAGACACCTACTCCTTTAGTTACTTTATTAGAAAGTGGCATATTCATGGCCGTTCTGCTAGTTAGCATAGATTTAGTCACTCCGGTATCAATCAAAAATGGATATGGTTTATTTTTAACCAGTAACATGACATGTGGCCCGTCCTGATCCACAGGAAGGAAGGGGTACAACTGCTGTTGTTTCTGTTCAGGGAACCTTCATTGTGGTTGCTGTCAAGGGTTTGGCGTCCAGTTAGAATTCCATTGTTGTGGCTCCTCAGTGTATGGTGCAGGTTGTTCAGCCAAATATGGACACTCATTTTTCCAGTGGCCTACCTGGCCACAATTGAAACACTCAGTCTGATTACTGGGATTCTGGGGTTGGGTCGATTGCGTACCTTGATAGTTTTGTTTATTTTGAGTAGCTGGATTGTGACCTCTACCCCTCCCTCTTCCCCGCCCTCGTCCTCTACCTTGGTGACCGGGTTAGCCAAAAGCATTACACATTTGAATTTGTGCTTGTACTACTTTTTCCTGTAAATCTTTTTTTTTCTTTAGCCAAATGGTCAGATAGGTATTGTACTTGCTGAACTAACTCATGCAGGCCCAAACTAGGCCAATTTAAACATACTTCTTTTAATTTATCTCTCACTTGAGGGCGTAACCCATCCACAAAAGCAGCTGACAGCCTGCTCTGTGCTGGCCCTTTGGTGGGCTCTGGGTATCCAGAATATGCCTCAAAGGCATCAGTAAGTTGTTGTAAGTACTCATCTATAGGTTTGTCTTCTCTCTGTATGACTGACTTAATCTTAGACCAATTTGGGGTAGGTGGCACTATGACGATGATAGCATCAACTATTCATTGTCTGACTGCTTCAAAACCATTTTCCCCTTGTGTGTTATGCTTTGGTATTGGGGTGGGGACAGTGGCATGATCCCAGATACATTTCATCAGATCAGCTGGAACAGCGTATTGGAGGACAGCTTTAACTTCTTCTATAGTAGGATTTTGTAAACAAATGTGTCCGGCTAATACGCGTTGAAGCTTTGCTGGGTTATTACAAATGGGCGTACGTGATTTAGTAATAGCTTGAAAATCAACTGCCGACCACGCCCTAGGTACGACTACAGTAGCCGGTTGTTCCGCATCTCTAGCATGTGCTGGATTTGGAACCTCCCTCACTGGAAATACTCTTGCTTCATCTGATGAGCTTGTGCTCGAATCGGAAGTAAAGCTTTGATGAGATTTATCCGGACTAATGTAAGCATCCTTGTCCTTAATCAAAATTGGGCATTGCTTATAATATTTACCCTTGTGTGAATATACAGTTTTCCTGTTTTGAGGTATTTTTGGCTGACTGGACCTAGGGTCAAAAGGCATTTTCACTTTTCTTTTGTGCTGTTTCTTTACCTTAGAGCGGGTTACTCTAGGGGATGATTTGCCTGTATCTATTTGGTCAGGTTGTTCTATAGCCAGGCGGCTAGACTGACCTCCTATCACCTGATCTCCCCATCTGGGGTCAGGAATGATTTGCTCTTCCCTCCGCTGGCCTTCACTCTGTACTGTGGAGCTGATATTGCAGTGGAGGAGCCATAGGGGGTGGGGGGAACCATGGATTATCATCTTCAGGCATCTGTAATTTATTTAACTCTTGTATCCCTTAAAGGGTGGTTCTTTTAAACGTTTACCGTTAGCTATATCTAGATTATTAGCAGTTTGTCTCAGTTCCTTTATCTGCTCTTTTAACTTTTGTTGACTATCCTTAAGACTACTAATGACTGAATCCTTTTCCCGTTCTTCAGCCTCACACTTCCAATCATTAAAAGCTGCCCAGCACAACCCTGGTATTTTTCCTTTCTTTTTTTAACTTTTTTCGTAAATTAGTCAGAACATCTTTATTAAAACTACCATTTTCCGGAAAAGCAAGATCGCCGTCATCCTTAGTAAGGGTGATCTACTGATCTAAAAACATACAACTGTCCTGGGACACCCGATAAAACATATAACCAGCTGGTGTACCTTTTTCTGGCTTATTTATTTTTCCCGCACTCGCTCCCATTTTCACTCAATACCCCACTATCACTCAATAAGCTATACCTGTTTAACACAGGTTTAGCTAAGGTGTCATGAAAACATCTTATTACCCCACTCTCACTCAATAAGCTATACCTGTTTAACACAGGTTTTAGCTAAGGCGTTATAAAAACATCTTGTTACCCCACTATCATTCCTCCTTTCATACGTATGACGCCAGTATTTTCCATATTAACCCCACTCTCATACTGTGCATTCAAAGCAGAAAACAAATGCATGCCACTTACCTTAAAAAGACTGAAGGAGAGAAATCATAACTTTGTCAGATATAAATAAAAACAATTTTTTGTTCATAAAACTTTAGAAAGCAGACAGGGACAGAAAATGAAAGAAATACTACAGAAAAAGAAAAATCTGTTGTGGGCCCTTTAGCAGTATTTCGTTCAGTTCTCGACTGCTGCAGCTTGCTCTTAATTCAGATCCAAATCAACGGCACCAATTGTTAAGTCGTACATTATTTTAAGAATGAAGACAGATACAGTTCCTTTTCTCTTTCAGTGGCTTTTATTAACTAAAGTACACACGTGTGGGAGCCTCATGGAAAGCACCAGGGAGACTCCTAGAACAAAGGAATAAACAAGCTTATATACTGGTGATATTGCTGACAATACAAAAATAGAGAAATGAACCAATTAGACCATTATACAGGGCAATTAACCAATCAAAGGTTTACCCATAAACATAAGACAATTCACATCATCATATCTCTAGGCAGACAGAGAGAGTCGGATATACTTCCATAAAAGGCACAGTTTCCTGCTTTCAGGCAGACTCTTGTTTGTTCAGTATTTTTCCATTACTCACAGTTCAGAGTTCAGAGTACTCAGTACATCTCAGTTTATACAAACTGTCACATACTCAATTCCCTTGAACACATGCTTTTTGACTGTTCATATTCTACATTAGTTATGGTGCATCCCCCCAAGACTCAATAATACAGGGATATATACCACTGTTACACTGGCCTCTGGAGTGCTTAAGGGCACACATGTATTGTGTAGGTGAAGCCCACACATATATGGCCCTAACCCCACAGTATGTGTGGGGAACACAGCAGCAGTGATTGATGGCAGGAATGGCAGCATGACATATTCACAGCCCACTACAGAACAACCCCTGAGAGCATGTCATATGTGCAAAGCCTGGTATGTACGTGGAGGACAGAGGCTGGAACACAGGCCCATATGTGTGAAACTGTTGTCATGCACTAAGAAAGTTGCTGGTGTTACAGGATAGTCTGCAACATGCCCTTAGTCAGGAATATGAAGTTAGAAATAGAAATGGATGTAGCCATGTACTGATAGCACTCAACACACACACACACACTGTCAGTGATATATCTGACACAAAACCTGTGTGGTGGACAGACAAAACATAATAGGCACACCTCTGGCCATCAAGAGGATAGGCCCACAGTTGAAAGCTATGCAGACAGGCTGGATTCCAAGTTAAACTAGTATGTACATACAAACCCTTTAACACCAGTGATATACAATGCATACAGCAACTCTACTCACACTCTGTCTGTAGTTCTGGAACCTACTATGAATATGTAGCTGACCTGAGTGTGCAGGTTCTCCTGTAAGAGATATTGCTACCTGCTGTCTGTAACACTGATGCCCACACACAGGAAGGATGTATATCATACAGGAAAGGTAAAGGGGCCACGCCCACATGATGTAGGGATTTATAATAGGTGGTTGCCATGACAGTGGTAATTGGAAGTACTACACAGCATGCTGCATGCAGGTAGCAAGTGGAGAACTCTGATTGGTGCAGAGATCATGTGCATCACCTACAAAATCCATGCTGCAATCTATTCAAAGCAGCTCAATCCATTAACTGGAGAGAGACCGAGATAGAGCTAGAGAGAGAGAGAGAGAGAGAGAGAGAGAGAGTGAAAGTGAAAGTGAAAGCCAAAGCCAAATGCAAAGCCAAAATCAAAGCAAAAAAATAAATAAATAATTACATCCAGCGAACTATCCAGAACAGACATCATTCCCACAACAGGTATGTGAAGTATATGTGCATGTAATTGAATGTAGTACTTGGTCCATAATAATGGGATAGATGATGTGGAATGATTTATATGTGCCATCAGGTGTTGTGATAATGTTCAACTGAACAACTGCTATGGACAATAGTGTCTGTCCCTGTGGGTAGTGGGCCATAGCTGTCAACTGTGCAGATCATCACTGACTGACAAGATGTAAGCCATCATAGTGTGTGCTGTGTAATGGGAAGTATGTATATTATGTGGCCAATAGCTGGTGGTGGAAGTAATGCCATTATGATGGACACGTGGGATGCACAGCCCGCCCCTTGCAGGATACTCAGGTTAATCTGTAATGTAGCATGCAGGAATGCCATAGGTGTGTAATAGGGTTACCTGCAATCTGTTCCTACTTATACCCCCCTAATATCAGGCTGTGTCCATATGTGGCACTTGTCTGTGTTGTAGCAAGGCAGAACAGTGTAGTTGTGCAGGAAGGTGTTGTGAGATTGTGGACCTGATGTCTTAATGTACCCCACATATAAGTATGCATATGTGTACATATGTACACATATATAATATATAAAACTATATATATATATATATATATATATATATATATATATATATACACACATCTGCATGTATGTTCACAAATATACAGATACCCATCTGTAGACATATATATGAGCACATGTATACAACATAACATATATCTACACATATATAGATATATACCTATATGCACATGTCTACATATATACACACACACACACAAACATATATGTATGTAAATACATGTCCTCTATATTACTATCATGGTGCTGCATACTATGTGTGAGGAAACAGCTCACATAGAAATACACACAGATATCTACAGCTGGCAGTGTGTGCAACATGGACGGGTATGTCACATGTGAACCCCTTGTTGGGACCACATTGCCCTTGTCTGTGAAGTATGGAATTGGAAATATGGGGACGTATGGCAGGTATAGTTGTGGAGGTTGTTAGGGTTGGTAGATATAGAGGACAGTCTATAGGGGTGGTATGTGACACATGTGGTGGGTAAACACCCTGGATGGTGTTTATGGTCTGTGATGTGGACACCCCATAGGCTCCAATATGGACACAATGGGAACAAGCCTCCCACCCACTGGTACTCACAACAGCAGTCCATGTCTTGAAGGTGCCTGCCCTGGAGGCTGAGCAGGAGGAGCATGTCGGCCCTATGAATGTGCACTGGGTGCTTCAGAGTGATGTAGCACATCCCACATGTGTCTGTGGAGCCCGTTATAGAACAGACCCTGGACCTGACCTCAGGTGACAGAAATATGTCTGTGTGTGTGCCCCTGGGGGGGCAACATCCCCTGGGTTGGTTCCACCTGATGATATTGCTGGACCAGTATATGAGGAGAACCCAGGGTGGGACTCACATGTGATGTGGCTGGGTAACATGGGCAGATGGGTTTGGAGAGGTGGTTCTGCTGGGCAATAGTACATATACATGCTATTGTGTCACTGTTATAGAACATATGTTGGTAGTAATAGTCTACACAATCCCGTAACATGTCCAACAGCATGCATAGATATCCCCAATAACACAGAATGTCAGATGTGCAGCAATCACAAAGCAGCCATACCACAGGCATATATGGAACCATAGTAGCCCTGACAATGGCATGCAGGTGAAGAGTTTGTAACAGGCCAGCATTGATAGTGTCCACACAGGGAACATGGCTACACATACATAGCACAAAGTGTGGTAAAATACAATATCTGTCCCACTGGTAGGTAAGCTGTAACCATACATAATGAGTTGTGTGTACAGCTTGTTGTGACTGATATGGTGGGGGGGGTGTGACAGAGATGTGTATTAAGAACTGTGGTATCCTTGCTGTATGGGTTGCTCAGACCTGTTTCCATCTTTATGTCTTTCAGCCAAGATGTCACATGCACGGCTACTATTTTATTCATCTGCCTAAAATGAAGTACTGCTCACCTATTTAATCCAGCACTACCCTGTCCTGTTTTGCCGGGTGGCCCATGAGCAGCAGGAGTAGACCGCCCCGTGGAATGACCTAGTCCACAGGGTCAATGATGTTGGACTGCACAACTGCAGTTATGAGCAGGTCCCACATCATTGTTCTGACCTGCTTCTCAATGCCTGTCAGCATGCTTCTGCAGTCTGGGGGGATCACCTCGTCACAGGGGGGGCATGCCATCATCCCCCCCTGACACATGTGTAGGAGCTCCTGGCCAGCCTCGTGGCACCTGCCCGTCTGACCAGCCACCAACCACCAGACACCTTTGTGGAGGTGGGTGCCACCCACACACCAGCTGAGGAGCATGCAGGTAAGGCCACAGGGCACATCAGTAGACCACTGTTGCATATACATCTGCATCAGTACAGGTAGATTATGCATATCTGACATGTTATATATTTATTGTGTTTTTGCATAGTATTGATAAACAGATGTCCATATGTGGTAGTATTGTGGAAATGTACCATTGATGCATTGTAATATTGCATGCACCCTGTAGCACTGCCACAGGTGTGACCACTGACATTGCATCTCTCACGCTCTTATGTAGGTCCCTCCGGGATACCACCAAGACCGCAGCCTGTAGCTTGTGAATCTGGTTTGTGTAGATGCTTGCCAACACACCAGGCATGGAATGGCGATGGTATATTTCATGCACACATCTAATGCACCTACCAGAATGCATGCTGTACATGTGCGCATATTGTTGCTGTGAAATGCACGGCATCACAGGGGTGACCATGATGGGGTATTGGAAGGGTATGTCAGACACCTGCCTGATAACTAACATCCTCTCATTGTGGAATGTGTCCATAGAGAGTAGCATAATGGTGGGATACATGGCCTGCAGTAAGGACATGTTTGGAACAACACCCGTATACAGTGCAACACCAGTGTATATACCTGTAGGACAATGGCAACTGCTGCAGAGATACACTATGGCATAAGGCATTACAATAGTCCACATTATCAGCTGGGACTAGGCTGTAACATGGGGTGTTCAGTGTATGAGACACTGAAATATGACACACGTGTTGGGCTTACTTGTCATGCAACTGCAAAAAGGCCGAAGGAGGAGGGGGTGTCAGTATGACACACCAGTGCACTGCAGCAGGGATCCTAAGGATGCTAAGAATGGCTGTATCTGCACACAGTCAGGTTCAGGACCTGTGGCAGATGTAACCCTACCCCCACAGCAATAGTGAAGGCAGTGTGTGAACACCAAGGGATGTGCACATGAGTAGACCTTGCAATCATGCAGATTAGGGGGACATGTGTATGGCAGACTGACCATATGCTGGCAACTGCAGATGGCCCATGCTGCTATACCCCCACCAGGAGTAGTGACTGCTGTAGTACACACAACAAGAGGTTCGACAAACCATCATAGTACACATATGCCCACATGGAGTGTATGCATCGTGATAAGCATCCACACACCTAACACATTCTGTAGACACTGCATGTGAATGTACAGGATGTATGTCACATATTGTGCTCATGTACTGTTAATATATGTGGTGATGTGGTCCCAAGGCAGATCAAGGAAGGATGCATCATATCAAGAAGGATGTGTACACCCCCATAGCCATGGTATGCTCTGATGGTTGTTAGTGTAAAAGTATTGGATTGGTCATCCATCATCTGCTGCTGTTGAGAGCTGTAAATCAGACATCAGCCATTCACAAATGACATCTGTCCACATATTATCCCAGGTATGTGTTGCTGAAAAACATAAGGGCTGTGAGCATTAAAGCTGAAATAACTGACACAGTACTACACATTCTGCAATGGGTTGTACACCTGTGAGGTGTGGTGCACGGTACATGGCAGGGTGCAGAAGAGGTGCACAGCAATACTGTGTACATGGGTGCAGTGGTATCCAGGGATAGGAGGACTGTGTGTACTATCATTGTACAACCTCACCTGTGTGTGTGTGTGTGTGTGTGTGTGTGTGTGTGTGTGTGTGTGTGTGTGTGTGTGTGTGTGTGTGTGTGTGTGTGTGTGTGTGCATCCTGGTGGTTAGTTAGTTTGTCTGTACGGTCACTCTGGTGAAGTGGGGGAGGTTGATGCATGTAGGATGTGTGTGTATGTGTGTGTGTTTGTGTGGGTGGCCATAGGTTCATAGGTTCATAGGTAGGTACTAGGCTATTGGCCGTGGGGCCTATATAAGCCTAGCCAAATGGTACCCTGGCTTTTGCCTCCCAAGAAAATTATTTTCCTGTGCCCTTGTCAAGCAGAGCCACATAAGTTATCCCCGGGGTGAATTTCCTATCTCCCATCCAATCATCAAGATTTGTCTTGAAGAGTGTTAATGAGGAGCTTTGTTTGATATAGATAGGTACTTTATTCCAGAGTATGGGAAGTCTCTGGGAAAGGAATCTATCCCTCCAGCATGTTCTGTTTATTGTGGTGACAAGGTTTAGGTCCCTAGAGCATGTAGCTCGGAGGGATTGGGATTTCTTTAAGTGGAGCATGTCCAACAGCTCTGGGTTTGGCATAGCTTTGTATGTTAGGCAGAGATCATCTCTGAGTAGGCGATATGCGACAGAGTAAAGCTGGATTTTTTTGAGACGTCTGCGTAGGGCATCTGTTTGAGGCCGGCAATCCTCTTTGTGAGGTACGTCTGTGGCCTTTCCAGTTGCACGTATGCACATGTGTGATTGTGGGGTTTTCATACAGCAGTACCTCCCTTTGGGACCATGCAGGACATGTACATGGACTGCCACATTACACATCAGGAATACTTGTCATGTATGTAATCACAGGACAGCTGATGGTATAATAAGGTCTGTAGCATGGAACAGGCATTGAGAGGGAAGGTAGACATTAGGTATACCCTTAATATCACATTCAGCAGAGAGGTGACATACAACCCATGTATGCAGCACTAAAGATGCATTGGGGAAGTACTAGTCAACACCAGGGAGTGTATCAATAACTTATAGTTGTCACATGATAGGCTGATTGAGCAGCATATCTGGCATGTACTGAGCAATACATACACATGACACACCAGTGCGTGATATTATGGAGTGAACATAGTAGCCCACACATATAGGGGTCATGCTCATGATATCCGGACATACGCAGGGTGAACACTGAATGACACCAGTGAGGCCATCTAACACCGCTACACACAGGTCAGGAAGGTAATGTAGTAACAGTTCTTGTGTTGTGCTCACTTGTCTAGGCATTTAGAGGACAGATATGCTAATGAGTGGTATCACTGTGCGTATGTTACCAAGTGTGATGCAGGATGGGGAACACATGGAAATATATTTGAGACTGTCTGTAAAGTCATGGACAGGTAGGTATTACGGTGGTGTGTGTGTGTGTGTGTGTGTGTGTGTGTGTGTGTGTGTGTGTTTGTGCATGTGTGTACTGTTAGGCAATGCTGTACAGGTGTTAAAGTGTGTTTATTGTTTTCCCCCACAGGTGGCGGGGTGGGCCAGGGTCCCTCCTGCATGCAATCTGATGTTGGTGTCCATACTGACACTGATGATGATGCTAGTACTGTTGAGGCATAAATGGGGTAGTCAGGGGCTGAAACAACACCATCATTTGACATCCCCCTTTTAATCACCCCACCCCTGCACACAGTTTCAGTGCCTATACATACCCCATCACCAGTGGCCATAGCGGAGGGACAGCTGGCATTTGGTGGCTGTGCACAGGGAAGTGTGGTAACCATGCCTAATGTGTCTGGTCACAGAAAGCATAGCTGGATGTCCGGCAGGGTACCACATAGGCAGATGTCCCAGGGTGCTCGTGGTAGAATTGCTGGACATCATGCCTCTGGCAGTGGAAACATAGCTGGTACCAGCAGGCACATGTTTTAGGTTGTCATGGAGGCACAGGCAGGTATAGAACATTACACCAGACAGGGCTTGAGGCTGCAAAGGGCTGCTCTGACATCTACAAGTGATAACACCCGTGCACTGGCAGGTACCATCTGTGCATTAACTGACTTCATGGATAGATGGTCAGGTGAGATGATGGCCCTCGCTGACTGTGGTCTGTCTGTGCTTGAATGTGTGGTGGGAGTGTGACAACTGCTGCATGGATGTAGGCCAGCAACACCAACAGCTGGCAGTCAACGTGGACATGTTAGGACACCAAGGGGCTCCTGTAGTGGCAGTACCAGCCATGGCAGTGCGAGGGGGTGCTGTCCACACCACACCACAGCAGACCACGAGCACATGGTCCTATTCAGTCCCGGGGGGGCCTGGTACCAGAGGACAATTGTCATCAGCAGGTGAGAGTAGCACATCAAGGCCTGTACCTGGGTGTGCCCATGGAAACCCTGGCAGACACAGTACACATGTCCATGGCCAGAGGCAGTGAACTGCACACTCTGCCAGGTATGGTCTGCAGCTGTCCATAAACACCTGTGTAGGGCAGCCACATGGCAAAACTGTGTGTATGCATACCCACACACTATACAAACACACTTAGGGCAACCCCATACCTACACACATCACAGCACCACTCCCAGCTCACTGCAGTACACCCTTCATCCACACACATGGTGTCAAATGTATGGCCCAACCTTGGCCTCTGGCAAACCAACATCACACCCTGTGCATATGATGATACCTGTGTCACATCCCTGTCATCCATATCATTAATGCAGGGACAGGCTAATATGGTTCTGATGCACATGGTGACTGTACTACACTGTACCACAGTACTGCAGTGTAACATGTTGTAAGGAGTAAAGTGTAATGCATATATGGCAGGTAGTGTAGCTGTCCAGCAATGATGTATTATAGCTGTTAGTGACACTGGTTAGTTGTGGTCTGTATAATGTTATCCATTTGTGTTGTAGGTGTACATGTGTCAGCACAGGGATGCCCTGTGCATATGATGATATGTCTGCCACATCCATATCATCCATGCCATCAATGCAGGGACATGCTAATATGGTTCTGATGCACACAGTGACTGTACTACAGTGTACCACAGTACTGCAGTGTAACATGTTGTAAGAAGTAAAGTGTAATTCATATATGGCAGGTAGTATAGTCATCTAGCAATGATGCATTATAGCTGTTAGTAACACTGGTTGGTCATGGTCTCCAAAATGTTACCCATTTGTGTTATAGGTGTACATGTGTCAGCATGAGGATGGTCTGCAGTCATATTCCACAATGGGGTATGGCACTGTGGTGACACCATGGCTGTGACATATCTGGGGTACAGTTGAACACATGTCACAGGTTACTAAAACGGTTATTGCCTGTGCCACATGGACAGGTGAACCGCTGAGGCATGTATACCATGCAACCTGATGTAGACCCATCCACATGCATTCACAATGTTACTTGGCAACACTAGGACTAGACCCCTACCTATCTATGTAGTGATACTAAAGTGTGTGGCTTACATTGCACATACCACACAGCGTTTAGGGTGAGGTGCGTCCCAAGGTTACATGTTACATACAGAACATCCCCAGACATGTACAGTATGCTAATGGGGGATGTAATTGGTGTATATGGACAATATGTAGTGTGACATACCTTCATATACACATTTGCAGACACATAACAAGCAGACACACATCTGAGATACCCGGGCCTATTGCTAACTAACTTGATCATGTGTCCAATGTGTTACAGGTAGGCTGCACACAGTACATGCATAACTGGCCTGGATTGTGGTATCAGTTACCTGTATGGTTAATGGTGACAGTGGTAACGATAACGTGGTACATGGGACATATACTGGGTGTACCTTGGTATAATGACCATGTACACAGCACCCACATCTCCCAGTGGATATTGTACTCCCTGAAACCCATGATGACACTCGGCCATACTCACCATCACACATTGGCCGAGATTGCAATACAACCCACAGTATACCCCAACAATGGTACTACAGGGATATGCATCTAATGCAAATGCCACATGCATAGTAGGGTGTTGCATTGTCATGTCTTACCTATGGGTAGCAACAACACTATTTGTACTATTGTGTGGCAATGGGTATTGTAATAGGAGTATGTGACCTCGGAATGCTGTACCCTACAGATATATGGACATGCACAACCACGCCACAACACAATGGGTATCCCATGCCTATCAACCCATTTGTAAAACACTGTTGTGCTGGTACTGCAAGGCTTATGGGTACATGTAATGTCTCATACAGCAGCAGTCACAACTGACTATGGCAATGGGTGTTGCGTTGGTTGTGAAGGCCCTCATGGAATTTCCAAGTACAGGTGTACTAACACACAGACACTGCTATACTCAGTCATGCACATGTACACATGTGTCAGTACAGGGGCGCAATGCTGCAAGTGGTCATAGCTGTGTACCTAGCTATTGTCCAAGGAGAGATGGGTTGTGTAGAGGTTGTGTGTACAGTGGCATCCTGCCACCTGCCAGGTGGTAGCAGGCAATCTATTGACAGAGACTACTGTGGTGACCCTCAGGGTGAGAATGACATGCATAATCGGTGCCTTCTGCACATGGCCACTGAGGTGATCAAGTTGACATGTATACAACATGCATTGCAACACATATTTAGTGTATGTGATGGAGACCTTTACCCAAGCATGTTCTGTTGACTGTGGTAGTTTAGTGGAGGTACCTGAGGCATGTGGTGTGTGCAGGGTGACATCTCTTATATGTGCCAGTTCTTACACAGCTGGGCAGACATGTCAGTGTCAATTAAGCTTAGGTTGTCTGTTCATATCCCAGCTGGATACCTGCAATCTGCACATCTGTACAGGGACTGACAGTCATCAGCTTGGCAAGTAGCTATGCAGTAGGAGGAGTGTGTTGACAGATAGACGTATGACAACAATCTGTATACCATAACTACATGTCAGAAGCTCTCACTAACATGTGCTGTACAGACAGTAGTCTACAGTTACATTCCACATGTCAGATCATTACCCAGTAAGGGGTATATACTGTGACACAGCTCACACACCAGGGATACAACAGGGAGGCCTCAGTGTCCAGCTATGCCTGCAGGTGTGACTGTTGTCAGTACTACATTTAGCACTCTGCTCTTGCCTTGGTAAGGACTGTCAACAGTAGCACTGCCATGATACACTACATGCCAGTGTGACAGCACATACCCAGTCCTAATACCCCTGTATGTTAACACATTCACGTGGATAACAGTGCTGTACAGGCCTCATATACATCTGTATCCCACACATGACACTCACACCCCTTGCTGCTGTAATGACAGCACATAGGTGCATGTATTGTACATGGCATTGCATACACATATTACAGATGTCAGTACCCTGCTATGTTATCAGACTGGGTGGTGTGACCTGGTTACCAGGGCTAAGCCATGCTTAGCAAGTATCAACATTGCTGCAATATAACAGCTGAGCTGATTTGCACACTGGTGAGCAAAGCCTACACTGTGTAAGTGCCCGTACATTTACCCATAGCTTAGCATTGCTTAGCTTAGCACAAACCCACGCAAACCCACTTAAAGCTGCTCAAAACTGCCTTAACCACTATGTATCTGACAGTCCTTGCTCTGCCCAACAACAAAATGTACAGCCCTGGCGGGTCTTGAACCCAAGACCCTGTACACTAAAGTCACAACACTTAACCACTATGCCATGACTACTGCGAAGACAGCTATTGTTTTACCAATATAGCTGTCAATATACATATTGAGCAGTATTGAACAATTGCCTTTACGTCCTAAATTGTGTAGTCCTTGTTATTAATATGACTGTTGCATCACATATGTTGTTTTATCATAATGTACACATAGCAGATACATACGGTAAGATACATCTGGGAGGGTATACACAACTGTGAGGTTTACACATGACAAGAATATGGTTATTTACATATAATAGGTCTGTATATATCTACATGTACATACACATGTATACCCATACATATGTCTGTATACACATCTGTATAGTGCAATATATATATGGCCATGTGTACATCTCTTCATATGTATACACACACACACACACACACACACATATATATATATATATATATATATATATATATATATATATATATATGTATATATATATATGTATATATATATATATATATATATATATATATATATATATATATATATATATATAGATACATACATATATGTATATATACATATATGTATATATAGCTATATACGTATGCACATCCTATATGTACATATATGCCTAGTTATGTTGGTATATATGTAGATATCTATAACTATATGTGCATACATATCTATTCTGATATACCTACTACTGTCAATATATATGTAGATATCCATATGAATATGTGCATATGTATCTCTATCTGTATATGTGTAGACATATATTGCTCTGTATATGTATATATCTGAGTGTTTATGTGTATATCTATGCACATATACATATCCATTTCTGTATGTTAATATGTATATGTTTATATATCTATAAAGAGATCTGGATAATTATATATACATATATATTCACCATATGTCCTGAACTTGGAGTGAAGCCCTACCTCAGTCCCTATAGTCCCAATTTCATAGTGCAAGGGGATGTCTGGTATGTATTGCAGGTATATTTGTAGACTATTGCTACTGTAATAGGGATTGTCTTCACAGACATGGTGTGTGTGGGAGGTCACATCTGCTTTTAACATGTGCACCATTGGCTACTGACAGACATCCTAAGGACATCATAGTTCAGTACCACTGCTAGCACAGTAATGCTCCTGTGGGCTACATTAGAGATATGGACAATATATGTGGACAGTCTGACACACTCTGGACAGTCCAGAGGTATTCACAGAACTCCTTAGTGCAAGACATGTGGACCAAGTCTGACAATGTGGATGTTAACAGCCATGTGGATGGGTATAACACATAACTACTGGTATACATTTGCCCCCCATAGGTTATGCATTCACACACCCCTGTCTGTCCTGACACATAATAACTGCTGGTACAGAGGTGCCATAGCCACATACTACCCACTAGTTATTGACATACATCTGTACAGCATCCCACTGCTTTTGTTTGACATACATGACTTTTATGGTGGCCCAGCAGCAGTATATCTGGCAAGTATCTGGACATAACATCTCACTGTGTAAGTAGACTAAGCTGCTAGGCATGTAACAAAGCACTGTGCAGGCTACAGGCAGACTGGCTCAACACTGGCCTACATTTCCTATGGGAGAATACATGTGTGACACAGCACAGAGTAACAGACACCTGTGTGAAAGTGCATAAGCACAACCAGTGTGAGCACAGCCACAGCCACATATGGTGAGCTCTCTTAATATTACAGTATATGGACTATCTATTCAACACCATCCTCATATGTGTCACTCACACACTAACCCTACATATACTGGGCCGCTACACAGTGTGGTCCGATGCCTGTCTGTGGTATGGGACATGTGTGTGTTTGGCCCTACCAACATGTAAGTCGATAGGGTAACAGTTAGTGGAGCAACATGTAACATCAGATAGAACAGGACCAAGAACAATGACATCTACCACAGTCTGTGCACAGGCCAAGGTACATATTAACAATACACACACTGTTGACAATCACCATAAGTACACAGACCTCAGTACAGTACACACAACCACATAATGTCCAGGTTATGTCATCACATATAACCCTTACTATACATAACGTGTAGCATTCTGATATCTCACTGGCTTGTTATGAAATATGATGTTGCTAAATATGGTGTACAGCACATATGCACCTCTTACTGCCTGATATATGTACAAAGGTTGACAGAGTTGTGGTTGGAGGCACAAACACAGGGCCAATATTGACATGCTGCTGTGATAACCTCATACATTTACTGTTGTAACAGGGTTTGTTGCAACATATGTCCTATGAGGGATACAAAGTCAGAAACTCTCATGGCTGTCACCATTTACAGACTGCAATCCTCACACTACCTTCTGCAGTTCACAGATAGATGCTGTGTGAGTAACACATGAAACAAAAGGCACCACACACTGCCTAGTCTGCAGAGGATTCTACATATGGGGATTTCCTCATAAACATTGCACTGACATGACAGGTGTTAAAACATGTAGGACAGCCATATCCACACACACCCTGTTAAACCAACATTACTCCCAGTGCAGCATAGCAGCACTTACAGTCTGTAGTCAGGTCAGACACATCCTCCTCCTGTGTGTTGGCCAGTTTCCACAGTGTATGCTGTTAGAGGTAAATCCCCAATCCATCTGTGATGCTGTTTGCCAAACAACAGATTGAGTTCCTGCTCACAGTGAATGAAAAGGCTCAACACCAACATGATGGTCCTAGATATTGGAGTGTGTTCCCATGCAATTGGCTATGGGAATGTTGCCACAGCTGTTCCACATGCAATCAGCTAGACGAGTGCTGCAATTCGTGCAGAGGCCATCAGCTGATCATGAGCATCACTTAAAATACAAATGCTGCTGCCTAAGCAAAGCAGGTGTAAGTCTCCACATCCACCAGAGAGGGAGTGAGAGAGGCAGACAGAGGCAAAAGTAAGTCAGGGAGGTGTGGCAGAGTAAAACTTAAGCATGTTTGTGTCACACACCTACCAGTACAGGGTATCAGACCCCTGATGACTATGTAGTGCTATCACATGTCTATGCAGTTATTGGATACACCACATAGGTTACATGTTGAGGAGCCCTCCAAACGTATATGTGATGCTGAGTGAGATCTGCAACAGTGATATTGTAGCTATACGGTAGGTGTAGTACACGTGCCTTTCCACATGAACAGGTGTCAGCGTCAACACAGCCACACTCTCACAGGGATGCACACACATTGACACACTTGGCAGGGCCAGGAATACAACTCATCACTAGTGAGATTGCCACAACACAGTACTGTGCAGGTATCACATGCACCACAGGGGTCATACGGAAGTTATATGGGCAAAGGGTATGTGGAGGTTTTTGACATCAGACAACATGCTTCCATATGCCAATGGGGATTGTAGTGAGTGAAATGTGCCAAACACAGAAAAGCACCCACATGTACTGCAAGTGCACAGCTCGAGCCAATAGAAACAACCAAAAGAAAAGATCCAGCACAAGTCCTGTTTGCAAATGAGTGTATTAAAAAATACACATAATATAAACCATAGAAACAGACTGCATGTACATATGCAATAAGAACAAACTGCACAAACTGGTTTCGGCTAAATAACCTTCCTCAGTGTGACACAAAAAATCAAAATCATTGCATTCCAAAGCAGCCCATTAATATATAAGCATACAAATAGGACAGAGACCAATAAAAATAGTAGACAAATGAAGCAATCAAAACTGTTCATTTAAACCAGGAGGAAAAAGCCCACCCAGTTTGACAATCCACTTTTTTCTTTGATATTCAGAACTTGATGTAAACCAGCGAAGTCATTATTTTTATGCACAATGCAATCAGTGATAGTAAATCTAAACAGACCAGTCTGATGGTTACAGATGTGCTTGTATAATGCAATAGTTTGCTTATGTATCCTGATATCACTCAAGTGTTCACTAATTATAAGCCTAAAAGGCCTAGAGGTTTGTCCCACATAGAAAGCTTGACAAGAGTAGCTAGCTAGGTAAATTACCCAAGTTGAGCTGCAATTGCCAAAAAATCTATGTCATAAGCATTTGAAGTATTTTTACTAGTAAAACAAATGGTGTTGTATATATGTGAACAAATTGAGCAATGACCACAGGGATGACAACCTACTAACTTATGCCCAGTAATGGTCCTTTGTGTCAATATTTTTTAATTCTGGGCCCTTTTATAATGACTAAAGAATGGACAGTTTTGATTGCTTCATTTGTCTACTGTTTTGATTGGTCTCTGTCCTATTTGTATGCTTATATATTAATGGGCTGCTTTGGAATGCAATGATTTTGATTATTTGTGTCACACTGAGGAAGGCTGTTTAGCCGAAACCGGTTTGTACAGTTTGTTCTTATTGCATATGTACATGCAGTCTGTTTCTATGGTTTATATTATGTGTATTTTTTAATACACTCATTTCCAAATAGGACTTGTGCTGGCTCTTTTCTTTTGTTTTTTTTCTATTGGCTCGAGCCGTGCACCTGCCGTACATGCGGGTGCTTTTCTGTTTTTGGGAGCCTTCATTCTTCGCTCGCTGTTTGCGACTTTCCTGTTTGGCTGTTTTTCATTTCGGTGGCTGGGTCAGCCACATTGGGATATATTTTACACAGGACAGAGACTGAGTTTTTTTATTCTCCACATTTTTCGGTGTGCACTCGGAGGATTACTTTGTGTTGAGTGCAATACATTCCAGCAGTCATTGGCGTTTGGATTGCAAGAGTTTCACCAAGGCCGGTTACATTTCAGTTGTGCATTTGGTACTGTTTGCTTATTTGTATGCTATTGGGGGAATTTGGTATGTCTATTTTCGCACTATTTGAGCGATGGCTCTTGTTTTAACATATGTATGATTATTGAACTACATATAACCATCATACTGGTCTGTTTAGATTTACTATCATTGACTGCATTGTGCACAAAAATAATGACTTAGCTGGTTTACATCAAGTTCTGAATATCAAAGAAAAAAAGTGGATTGTCAAACTGGGTGGGCTTTTTCCTCCCGGTTTAAATGAACAGTTTTGATTGCTTCATTTGTCTACTGTTTTGATTGGTCTCTGTCCTATTTGTATGCTTATATATTAATGGGCTGCTTTGGAATGCAATGATTTTGATTATTTGTGTCACACTGAGGAAGGATGTTTAGCTGAAACTGGTTTGTGCAGTTTGTTCTTATTGCATATGTACATGCAGTCTGTTTCTATGGTTTATATTATGTGTATTTTTAATACACTCATTTCCAAACAGGACTTGTGATGGCTCTTTTCTTTTGTGAGTGGAATGTGGTCATAGGCATCATACAAAACACACATAGACACAGGGTGCCAGTACTGACATGCATGGGTGCATTGTTTCACAGGTGTGTAGTGCTCAACTGTGCCAGATGGCTATACAAGGCTAGGTGATGGGTATACCATGGCATCAGGCTACATGGCAATGGTATGCAGTGTGGCTCAGGGGTGCAGTGTCTGGATTTGCACACACAGGTGGATATTGTATTCACCATCTAGTCACCTGGGTAACTATTTGTGTGGCCATTGCTGCACATTGCTTGCCATATATGTTTTCTTATTCCATGATATGGACAGTGTCTGGGATGTGCACACCTCCCACATGCATGTACAGTGACATGTGAAACTGTACCTAGGGTGTCTGGCCCATTTTATGTACACAGATTGTTATCATCAGATGTGCCATTCCTGGCCTCATGTGGTGGGAACTGTTAATGGACAGCAGGTTGATCCTGCACCTACATTGATAGCATGATATCGGCATTCCCTGGTGTCAGTGGCATTTGTCCATACAGGGCATGCTTTTCAGGCATGGTATGTCCTTTGTTGGTCACATTTGATGGCACATTTGATGGCACCAAAGGTGTTGCAGGTGGGAAACAAAAGGAAGGTGCACTGTCAGCATGTACGTGCCTATTGAACTGATGGACAGGGTGCCATGCCCTCTGTAGCCCACTTAAATCACACCATGGTTACTATTAGTGGGCAATATGCAGGGTACTACCAACATAGCAGCTGTTGCCTAGGCAAGTGTGTGTGTGTAAGCGACATGGGTTGAGATTGTTCTCTGAGCAATACATGGGTTGCTAACTTTGTTTGCCTGGCCTTGATATCACATGTAGGGGTATGGATTTGCACTCCAGCCTCTCAGCTATTTCACATCTGTTATTCCTGTATGGTGGACATATTGATAGGGCCACCATATAAGGAATTTGCAAAATCTGCTCCACATTGAGTTCAGTTGCTACACACTCATAATCACCCCCACACAGGTTACGAATGACAAACACAGACACACACACACACACACACACACACACACACACACACACACACACACCTGCCATGTCTGGGATTAGAACTCCTACCTAACTAGTTTATTACACTACAGCACTACACAGATATAGGGCATGCCATGAAGATTACTGGAGTACTCTTTCCCCAAAGGTGTATTTCACAGTGAATGACATCAGCAGGATTGCCAAAGTAGGACATTTGAATTGTGGTGAGTGTGACTAGCCTAGAATGCATTGCTCCATACACAGACATAGAAACATACACAAAAGCATCCACAACTGCCACATGGGGGAATAGAACCACTACCAGAGTTCTATATCACACTACAGTGTTAAGCTGTTATAGGACACACCACAGGGATTACTGGAGTACTCTTTCCCCAAAGGTGTATTTCACAGTGAATGACATCAGCAGGATTGCCAACGTAGGGCATTTGAATTGTAGTGATTGTGACTAGCCTAGAATGCATTGCTCCTACACAGACATAGAAACACACACAAAAAAAAATCCACAACTGCCATGTGTGGGAATTGAACCACTACCAGAGTTCTATATACACTACAACATTAAGCTGTTATAGGATGTGGCACAGAGATTATTGGGCTACAGCTTTCTGAAAGGTGTATTTTACAGTGAATGACATCAGCAGCCTTGCCAAAGTAGGGCATTTGAATTGTAATGAGTGTAACTAGCCTAAAAAGCATTGCTGTCTACACAAACATAGACACACAAACACACACAAACACACACACATACACACACACACACACACACACACACACACACACACACACACACACACACACACACACACACACACACACACACACACACACACACACACACACACACACACAGTTACCAGTTCTGGGATTAGAACTCCTACCTAACTAGTTTATCACACTGCAGCAGTATGCAGTTATGGGACACACCACAGAGATTACGGGGCTACAGCTTTCCCAAAGGTGTATTTCATAGTGAATGACATCAGCAGCCTTGCCAAAGTAGGGCATTTGAATAGTAATGCATGTGACAAGCCTAAAAAAATTGCTCTCTACACAGAGACACACACACAAACATACACCCACAGTTGCCATGTTTGGGATTAGAACTCCCACCTAACTAGTTTATTACACTACAGTAGTACGCAGTTATAGGATACACCACGGAGATTACTGGGCTACAGTTTTCCCAAATGTGTATTTCACACTGAATGACATCAGCGGCCTTGCCAAAGTAGGGCATTTTAATTGCAGTGAGTGTGACTAGCCTAAAAAGCATTGCTCTCTACACAGACACACACACACACACACACACACACACACACACACACACACACACACACACACACACACACACACACACACATTTCCCATGTCTGGGATTAGAACTCCTACCTAACTAGTTTATCACATGACAGTAGTTCACAGTTATAGGAGGCGCCACAGAGATTACTGTGCTACAGCTTTCTGAAATGTGTATTTCACAGTGAATGACATCAGCAGCCTTGCCAATGTAGAGCATTTGAGTTGTAGTGAGTGTGCCTAGCCTAAAAAGCATTGCTCTCTACACAGAGACACACACGCTTGCCATGATTGGGATTAGAACTCCTACCTAACTAGTTTATCACACTACAGCTGTACTCAGTTATGGGGCATGCCACAGAGATTACTGGGTCACACCTCTCCCAAAGGTGTATTTCACAGTGAAGGACATCAGCAGCCTTGCCAAAGTAGGGCATTTGAATTGTAGTGCATGTGACTAGCCTAAAATGCATTGCTCTCTACACAGACAGAGACACACACACACACACACACACACACACACACACACACACACACACACACACACACACACACACACACACACACACACAGTTGTCATATCTGGGATTAGAACTCCTACCTAGCTAGTTTGTCACACTACAGCAGTACACAGTTATAGGATGCACCACAGAGATTACCGGGCTGCACCTTTCCCAAATGTGTATTTCAAAGTGGATGACCTCAGCAGGCTTGTTGTAGTAGGACTATGAGGAGAGCAGTGTGTATGCATGGGCTATAACCCATTCATCTAGAGGTTGTCACACCACATGCGGGCACATGCAAGGTTATATTCCACAGGTATGTGTATACAGCTGCTAGATGACTACTTCCTTGTACAGTGATGATGCACAGCTAGCACTTGCACCACATAGTCTGTAATGCTGACAGATACCAGTGGCTAATGTCTACAGTGAGTGACATTTACACCTCATGTGGTTGAAGCCATTTCATTGTGTGCTGGGTGGGACAGGCCTCATAATGGATGGCTCCTTGTCACAGTCACTCTCTTTCTCACATCTATGTATGTCTACTTTTGGCTTATTATAGTGTGTTGTCCTTGGATATGTGTCTGTATTCCTATCCACTGTGTGTGCAAGGCATGACAGTGCATATTGAGGAGTGTATGCACTAACATCTGCAAATGTGAGATATATATATATATATATATATATATATATATATATATATATATATCGTTCACTGTTGTTTGCAGACATGGGCTTCATTTGTTTGCGTGAGCATGCCCAGTATGACATTTCGGTATGTTGTTGTCTGACATTGCCTTCACTTCTCTAATTGTGTGAGCATGCTCAGTATGCCCTTCTGTGCTGAATGTGTGGATCGATTCCAGGTAGTTTGTACTCCAGTGCAGATCTTTGTGTTGTACACCTACAGGTAGCAAACTGTTTCTGCAGGGTATCCATCGATCATTTGGCAATATGGGGACAAACTCTGCAGGGGATTGTGTGGATTGTACATTATTGTGTCTGTGCTGCTTCAGGTGCATGGTACTACTGTTAGCAGGGATATTCAGACATGTGTGCTGTTATACACTGTGATGCTTTCTGTCCTCATGTACTGTCAGGTGGACATTCTTGCTCACATTGATGTCTTGGGGGACAAGGGTGACTGCAGCTGTGTCTGGTATTGTGGGCAGACACCTACATATTCATGGTAAGTTATGCCATTCTGGAGGAGGAGCTGCAGACACTTGCTGCTGGGTCTGTGTATCCGGTTCAGCACCTTGGTACAGTGCTGTCAAAGGATCCTATAATTGTACATCTATCTACATGGCAGTATGGCCTTATCTTGCTGTGGCAATGCCTCACAGCTGTACAGATTTGCACAGGTTACCTAGAGACAGGGGCTATGGGTCAGGACATTACCCCTATTGTGGTGTACGGGCAGGTGTGTAGCCACCCATTTATGTGTTTGCAGGCAGGGATAGTGTGTGCTTACAGCTTGGTGTCAGACCCTGCACATTCCATGCTGCCCATGCTTCCACCCCCCTTTTTTATTCTAACCTCTTCCATACATTATGCATACATTCTCTGATAATTTACCTAAGGGTATCACCCCATCACAGGTGTGTGTTAGTGTTGGCCCACAGTTCATGCAGTGGGACATGGTGGACATGTTACTGTGGTTTGTCCACATAGCCTTGCATATGGCTTATGTGGAGTGTGTTATATTGTTATTTGGGTGTCCATGACATAACATGCATTGGCAGTACGTGTGAGACACATGCATTTGGCAGGGGGCTGTGGGCCATTAGATGCTGCTGCAGGCCAGATGTTGTAGGCCATTGCATTCTGTCAGTCCTACAATCTTAGACCACCATACAGTATATTCCCCTGCGGTGACAGGGTAGGTGTGATAGGTTTTCATGCCAATAACTTCTATCAGTCTTGCTCAGGTGGTGTAGATGCTGGCAGGGTGCTACCTACAGCTAGGGACACACCTGCATGGAACACCTGCACTGCATGCTGCATTATTCCCCTATTGCCATATACAGGTGGGATCATATTGTACCCATTTCCCACAGCAGGGATACGGCCAGAGAGGTACCTGTGAGTGATGTTTGCGTGAGCTCGGTGCATGTGTGCTATGGACACTACTTGCATCTGACATACAGATATGCATGGGGCATTCCAGTTATGCTGGCATGTGCAGGTACATCAGCTGTTTCCAAATACATCAGTCCTACCTCCTTTGTGATCTGCAAGTGTTCAGGCAGACATCACCAGTATCCCCTACTACAGGACCAGTTAATGTGATGCATACCCTTATGTACAATTCCAAGGGTGTCTCCATTTCACAGTGACACAATATATACTGTATGTCTGGGGTACTTTCCCCTGTGTACAGCTTCTATATATAGCCCAACAGCCATACCATGTCAGTTTTTCAGATGGTGACACATATTACTACCATACATCTACAATGGCTTACTGCTAGCATATGTTATACTGGTGTGAACTGTCTTTGGCACTGCAGTTCTGAGGGCTTGTCCCTGTCATCAGCAATAGTGTGCAATGGTCACCAGGTCTTACCTCAACATGCATGCATACTGACCACTCTCACACAATATGAAACACACACCAACCTAACACACACAGACCTGCATATTGTGCAAATGCTACAACCTATCCTGCTACCTTGGCCACCTCTGGGCATCTGTGCTCCACTGGTATTATACCTACACATACATGTTACTACATTTCTACATAGGGTTGTGGGGGGCACACATGACTGTTATGACGTGTGTACATCAGATTGGGAGGGCACACCAGACCATTACTACATTTCTAAATAGGTATGGGGGCACATCTGACTGTTACTACATGTCTAGGTTGGGTTGGGGGGAGCACACCTGACTGTGTGTACATTCCTACACAGGATTGAGGGAGGGGGGCACATCTGACTGTTACTACATATCTACACAGGATTGGGGGAGGGGCACACCTGACTGTTACTACATTTATTTGCTTGATTGGGGGAAGGGGCACACCTGACTGTTTCTACATGTCTACATAGGAGTGGGGGGGGCACACCTGACTGTTACTACATTTCTACATAGGGTTGTGTGGGGTCACACCTGACTGTTTCTACATTTCTACACAGGATTGGGGAGGCACACTTGACTGTTACTACATTTCTACACTGGATTGGGGGGGCACACCTGACACTTGTACACATTTGCTATGACTGTACTGGTATGTCAGATACTCCATTTCATTATGTATTCTAACCAATCATGCTGACTAGAGGCATATCAGTGTACTACAGGTCTTACCTTTGGTTGACCTACATATTAGTATCTGACTTCCTACCCTTCAGATCTAACATCCCACTGCCTGACCTGCTGTAGTCTGTCTGTGTAGGCCTGGGGGGGAGGTTACCCATAGACATCATTCAGAGGCTATAGCACAGCCTCTGCTTGTGTTTGCCTACACCTGTTTTGCTGGATGAGACTGTTGTTGGGTATGTGAACCTCCCGGACTGGCATGTGTGAGTCATATGGACACACATGTCACCCAGCACATTTCCTGCAGTGGGTTTTGTCACCCTGTGTAGTACTGGCTACTATGGTGACTCCAGTATTTGTTACAGATCTCATGGTGCCACTATGGGCATCTACTATCTGCTGCCATACCATTCAGCCACCCGATTCCCTTGCATGCTCACATCAATACCATAGATACAGGTAACAACATGTTCTACTCCATTCGGCAATTGGTAGGTTGATTGACTTACCTTGTGGGTGTGCCAGTATTGAGGATGGTGCTGGAGGGCTGCCTATGTTGGATGCACATAGTACACTCCCTATACATGGCTGAGCACCAGTAGTGTCATGTTTGCCATCCCTTTTACTGTATGTGTGAGTCAGAGAGAAGTGTCATTTCCCGGGTCCCTACTGTGTCAGTGTATGTGTTATGTGTTGCCTCTTTGCCAAGGCCAGGGCATACTGGGCACACGTCCATCTGCCTACTGGGGCAGGCTCAGGCTGTTCCTCCTCTGAGTCACTCTGTGCCTGTGCAGGCCTTGGCATTGGTGGGGGGCTGTGTGGCCCTGCCCCGTGCTGTTCCTGCTGCAGCGGTTTCCACAGGATCATATTATGTAGCATGGCACATACCATAATAATCTGAGTATATGTAGCTGGTGAGTACTGCAAGGCTCCACCGGATGTGTCCAAGCACTGGAACCATGACTTGAGCATCCCAAACATATGCTCTATTATAAGTCTGGTCTGTGTGTGTGCCTCATTATAGCATTCTTGTTTGGGTGTGTGTGCATTTCTGATTGGTGCTCCACAGCTCCAGTGCAAAACCAGCATCCCCCACTAGGTGACCATAAGGGATGTCCCCAATGGCAAATCTCTGGTACAGCTGTGTCAGATGCCAGATGTGGGAATTATGATAGCTTTCAGGGCAGTCAGCACACACATTCATTATAATGCCCTGGGCATCGCACATGACCTGGCAGTTGATGGAGGGGAACCCTTGCAGTTGAAGTAAACCCTACCCTGATCACCAGGTGGTGCTTTGATACATATGTGCATGCAGTCTATAGCACCCACTACCGCAGGGTATTCTGCTCTTTGGTGGAAGAGATGCATATCGCTGGCCAACACCTCATGGGTATTGAGGAAATATACGTGCTCACTGGCATGTGCTGACATGGCATCCAGGAACTGGTGGAATACTCTGCATGCTGATGCCTATGAGATCCCCATGATATCCCCAGTTGAACTTTGGGAGGTACCTGTGGCTAGTATTCCTAGGCCTACACATGCCTTCATATCCACTGGGATGGGGTTCCCCTCTGTTTGTTTGGTGTGTCAGGCATGGCCGGCACAGCTCAACAATTTGCTGTAGGAGGTCCCTGTCCACCCTACAGTGCTCCACTCTCTCCAGCTCATGTAGCCCCTGGTAGGTTACCCTGGGTCTGTACACTCTTATCCGTCTCCTCACTGTGGGTTGGTCAACAGCATTCACATCCTCACCACCCGCAGCCTCTTCCACATGTTGTTGTATGATGCCTGCTGCAGCCCCTATCATTTTGTTGTTTTGTTTGTTAAAAGCTCCCCGCTTGTATAGACCTGTGGTGTAGAGTATGGGAAAAACCAGGGAGGAAGGTGTTTGCATAGTTTATAGTAGTGTTCTGGGCTGGGCTTGTGTGCTGCCTGTTTAATTAGCTGATTCTGCTACAGTTCACCTGCCAGCTATGCTAGCTCTCCTAGATTACCTTCCTACTGCTGTTTTCCCTTCCCATTGCCTTCCTGTTTAAGCCCGGGGTCGCACCATGCAAATACAGTGCTCAAATGTGCACAGAGCTGCTATTTCCTGGTTTACTCTTTTTTTTTTTAAAACCCAGTGCGCAGCGTGCACACCCACTTAGGCAATGTAAAGAGTGCTAGGCAGCCTCAGACACACACCCCTGCCTAGCTGTGCTAAGCTAGGAGCAAACCTGAGCCACAGGGCTCCAATCCACTTACAGCATGCCAGACACACACCCATATGATGTCAGCTAACTCCTAGGCTTGCACCAAGCTATTCTTGCTCTTACACTGTTGGGAGCTGACTAGCATGCAGGGAAAATCTGGGATTCACTATCATTCCCCTCATTTGCATAGGATTGCTTGTTAATGCATAGTTACATGTCCCACACTGAGCCTCCCCCTTAGCAACCACTATTCACTGGCCATGTTGTCTTCTGCCTGCCATTGGGTATAATGGCAGAATAGTGATTTTAGTTAGAATGCTTATTGTAGGTTTATTTTCTTATTTTTCCCCTGATCCCGTTTGCGTGCCACTGCCCTACGCCTATGCTTAAACAGCCGAGATCGGCTAAACAAAAAAAAATAAATAAAAAAAAAAGTTGATTTCTTTTTCAAGTGTTTTCCATACCAGTGGCCTTATACTTGGCCATTGGCATGCTTTCTACATGATATCCACCCTTTATTTGGAGCTGTCATGGCTCCATTTTGTAATTTGAAGAAATATACCCTATTACTGGTGGAGTACATTTCTGCAGATTACACTAGTCCTGCACGGCCGGTTTCCAGCTTCCTGGATTGCAAGTTCACCTCATTTGCATGGATTTCTCCTGCAAATGGGGTAATTTGCATACAGGGGCTGAGTCCATGCAGGACTAGTGCAGGAGCGCTCATATACACCCCTACAGGTTATTCCTGGATCGCACGGCAGATATATTGCCTGCTGGAGCTCCTACACTAATCCTGCACACCGTGCAGGGCTTGCAGAATCTGGGGGACAATATATGTAAGCAGTCATTCTCCCACCATAAGTTTTCTTGAACATAAATGCGACCATTTCCTTATTGGTTGCTATGCTCTCCTACCTTACAACATGTGCAGCCATGTTATGCTGTAACTGTGAAAGAGTTCATTCAAAGCCAGAAAAATAATTTTACAATACAGAACATAAGCACTAATATTGCAAGGTTACTCTCAATCACCCAGCCGGATATAAGTACCATGTATGGTGTGCTATCATGAATGAGTGCAAAATTACACGCAGAATCAGAAAAACTAATCAGTACATCCTGCGTGTTTGAGTGGCAATTATTTTTTCATCATAAGATTATGAATTTCTAATGTCTGGCATAATTAACTCACTGTAATCCTCACTGATCTATCAGAAAGCCTGATAACTTTTTACAAGTGACAGGGCAAATATTCAAGGCCAAATCACAGACATTCACGTTCAGTTGAGGTATGTGAGGGGCAGATGAGTGCATTGTACTGCAAGCAGGAATGCAAGGTAGAGTGCTAACCTATATGTAATGTAGGATATTTCCATGCCATTGACTGCTGTGTCTCATTTCTGTAACAGATAAAGGAATTATATCTACATATGTATATATATATATATATATATATATATATATATATATATATATATATGTATATATATATATATATATATATATATATATATATATATATATATATATCAATATATATGTGTGTGTGTGTGTATGTGTGTTTCCAAATGATACTGGATTGGATGGGAAAACAAAGATAAAATGTTCAGTTTTGAATGAAAAGTATATGATTCCAAAGCCCTAGGTTAAAAATACTCTGCAGCAAAAAAAGGATCTTTTTTCAGATTGTTATTGAAAATAATCATAATGAGTACTTTTGTCAATTAAAAGGCTTCTTCAGACCAAGCAGTGGTAACAGGGTTTTTAAATGCTGTAGCAGGGGAGAGGGGTAGACAGTACATTTAATTGGACTCAGAACGAAGGTGTGTGTGTGTCTGTGCAAGTGCATGGTTGGTGGAAAAATTCCAACCAATTTGTATGTAGAAATGTGTGGTTGGTGGAAGAAATCCACCTAATTTGGCATCCATTGTCAGTGTTCCCTCCTCCCCATTTTCCACTCTTTACACAGTAAAATGTACACTAAAATGCAAGTCTGGTTCAGATCCTATCAATTTCTTAATTTTCACTTATTTTGGAAAGTAAACAATGAGCTAAGTATGAAAAAGATAGTGGGTTAGTTAATCATATCCTGTTAGTTTAATTACTCTTATAATTTCTGATTAAATAATGCACTTAAATTTCAGTTTTTAGTGCTTTTATTACTGCTAGATGTGTTTAATTTATTACAGAATCCCTACTTATGCTTTTTTTATTTTACCTTGATTTACTAATGTATTCAAGTGTATATTTCTGGGGACTGCTTTTTCATTTATTTATTTATTTATTGTTTGTTTGTTTTTGTTTTGCTTTTTGAATAATTATGTGTTTTTAAAGATTTTGTTGCTAAATAAACAGAGGCAGTTCCTTTTGTGAAGTTTCCCTTCTGGATGGCTCCATGATATCTTACTACATCTACCCCAGGATTCATGAAGCTTGCAAGGGATACCACTCCATCAACTGCCAGGTCGTGTGCAATACCCAGGGCATTATTATGGATGTGTGTGCTGGCAGCCCTGGAAGCTACCACGACTCCCACATCTGGCAAGCTTCACAGCTGTACCATGTATTTGCCAGGGGGGACATCCTATATGGCAATCTTGTGGGGGATGCTGGCTATGCACTGGAACCATGGATGATGACTCCCATCAGAAATGCACACACACCCATGCAAGAACGCCATAATGAGGCACACGCACAAACCAGAATCATCATAGAGCGTGTGTTTGGGATGCTGAAATCACGGTTCCGTTGCTTGGACATATCTGGTGGAGCCTTGCAGTACTCTCCAGGCACTTGTGCCCACATCTTCATAGTATATACTATGCTACATAATATGATCCTGCGGAAACAGCTGCAGCAGGGACATAATGGTGAAGGCCCTCACAGCCCACCACAATTGCCAAGGGCACCACAGGCACAGTGGGATTCAGACCACGAACACCCTGTGCCAGCCCCAGTAGGCAGACGGAGGCCTGCCCAGTATGCCAATGCCTTGGCAATGAGGGAACGTATAGCACATACACTGACAGTGTAGGCCTCTATGGACTGACACACTTCTCCACCTGCACACACAGTAAACATGGATGGCACACACACACACACACACACACACACACACACACACACACACACACACACACACACACACACACATGACCACCTGTAAATTGCCATGTATAGGTGGTCTACTGTGTGCATCCTACATAGGCAGCCCTTAACTATTGCACACACAACTGGTATTGGCACAAGGTAAGTCAATACCTGAACAGTAAATAAAGCTATCAGCATGTGCTGATGCTGTATGTATAGGTTCCTAGGTACATCGGTAGGTACATGCCTAACTGTCAGAGGCCATTCATAAGCCTAGCCAAAATGTGTCTGCTGTCGCCACCCCATTGATTAACTAACTGTCCCTCTGTGCAGCAGAGCCAATTGCGGGATCCCTGGGGTGTAACCACTGTTCCCCACCCGCTCTGCAAGGATTCCCTGGTGTGGTATAGAGGAGCTCCATATAATGTAATCAGGGATGTAGTTCCAAAGCATGGGGAGTACCCATGATAGGTATCTGTCACCCCAGCATTCTCCAGTTATGGTTGTGGCAAGGTATAGCTCATTACAGTGTGTGGCTCACTGTGACATGGATTCCCATAGCTGGAGCATATCCATTAAGCCTCACTTGGACATACCATTAGCAGGTATCATCCATATGTACACCAACTGAGTTACACATTTGTTTGCAGTATTGAGGAACAGCTTTAGTACACAGTACATACTAAACACCATAACACTTGTACATATCTCAGATGCCTCAGCTGTAAATCCAGTGACTGTGTCGTTCATGGTCCTGGTTCCATGACCTGCAAGAGCTGTTACGTAATTCTGATGTCCCGAATAAGGGATGTTGGATGCAGGTCATTAAAGCATGTTTAAGCACATGTTAGCGGGTTTTTGCGACGGTAAATGCCGGTAAGCGGTGTTTAAACATGACTACAAGGATATGCACAACACAGGTCTAACCTTTGCTGAATATCACGCAGATCATGGGCAAACCTGGCCAGAGCCACTGAAATGTGCGTTATTCACCCTTGTACTAATAGTGCCTGCTCTGAAAGGTAAAATGACCACTGCCAGGAGTAGAACACGCAACCATGTACACAGTCTTCACAATAACTACCACTAAGCTACCTGAGATGTACCAACGGCAGTTGTGCATTGTGACAGGTTAAAACACAAAAGTGTGGACTTCAGGAAATAGTATAAACCGCCATGTATCCAATGAAAGGTGTATTCTCTCTCTCTCTCTCTCTCTATATATATATATATATATATATATATATATATATATATATATAATATTGAGGGAGAAAGGGTGATAGAGAGATATATGTCGATATATATATGGATATACATATATATGCAAATATATAGATAGATTAACAACATCTACACAACCATGGAGGTACATATAAATAGGATAACTACCAAATACTGAATGCTTTACATACCGACGCGCGTAATCACGAGGCTTAAAGACTGAAAGACCACAGTACCAAAACATCAGAACCGCGAGTACTACTATCACGATGTTAAGGGACATTTAGTTAGTGCTTCTGGTGCTGCGGTTCAGGTAAGTACTGTGTGTAAGTGTGTTTCTGATTGCTGTAGTGTATGTAAGTGTGTGTTCTGAGTGTGGTGTGTTTCCAGAGGACTGTAATGTGTGCGTGGGTTTGCTTCGTGTGTCTGTTTGTGCTATCTCGGAGGTAGATTATTAAAGTAGATGGGGTGTGGGGTGCACAGCCACCCACATGGGGGGTGTATGGGGGCATGGTCACCTGCCCATCCATAGTGTAGGATGGTTTGTTTGGATGTGATGGGTAGCAGTGTGTCTATGTGTGCGTGTGTGTGTTCTGTGTTTGTGTTACTTTCGGGAGTTTGACTGTCGCGATTGTGGGGTTTGGGAGTCTGGGAATGGTCATGTGGTCGTTGGAAGTGTGTGCGTTCCTGAATCCATGGGTATGCTGTATACAGCGGTTGAAGTCTTCAAATATGTGTATAACATGGACCATAGCAATCACACATTCCGCCACGACCAAACGTTATGAACAAAGGATATGGAGAGTATATGCCTGTACACTATTACAAATATTACAAATTACTATTACAAATATGTGCTATGGACATGAGCCAAAGATAGTGTTACCACCTGTCCCACCTTGCGAGGGACAGTCCCTCTATGTGCGGTAGTGTCCTGACCAAAATGAGTACAAATACTAATGTCCTACAATCTCGAGACATTTGGCATGTTCCATATTTAATGTAATTGTTGCATAAAATAGTCCTGTTTGTATCTAAAATACCTTCATGTAACAAGAAACAGGATAAGCAAGTAAACCGCTACAAGAATAAGCTTTTATGTATGTATATATGTAAAGTTCTATACTTTGTACTGGCCGTGGGTATGTGTCGGCCTCTAAAATCCAATGTGTGTCCTGCAAATGTCCCACTATGGCCATTTGAAAAGGTGGCAACCCTAGCCAACGAGGTTCAGTCACCAGTACATCTCCAATGAGTGCAAATATCTGTGACAGAAATACATGAGACAGCTTTCATGTAGCAACATTTCATTACATACCGATGTATTTCCGAAGGGATTGAAGGACCAACATCACCTGCATGCTATACAGGAACCAATTAACAATGGCTTAATGAATCAGCCTGCAATTACCATAGTATTAGTCCATTAAAGGATAGGTCTTCAAATAGGGAAGGAGCCCTCACACACATATCGAATATGTATAAATGCAGTTCCTACACACCTGCATCTGCTATGTACACCCACCTACATCTCACCCACACCTGAAACAATTGCAATACATACTGTAATAACATCACAAACATCCACTCACTCTATGACATCTGCAGAAGCCTTAACATACCTTGTCAGAGACACACTAAAATGGCCCTATGTGAAATAGTTGCTGTTGTACAATGGAACAGCCACTGATGTTACAGGGATTGGTTGCAATAATCTTGTATCAGACGGCTGTGCATACACCAGGAAGTGTTACCAATTATTGATTAACAGCACAGTATGATACACATGTACACTATACCAAAGATGTCAGGTGAGCACAGTTCAAAACACCTAATGTTGTATGCATAGCCACACAGCCTTGAGCTGCCCAAACATCCTTGCCAGACCTAAACATTTGCAGATGTAGCAGGTACAAACCCTGCAGAAGTGGCAATGTTCAGAAATATAACAGCTAAACTCACATGTAGAACTACATTCTCTAGCCGTTACACACAATCCACAGGGGCCATGAAGGTAATATATCTCTGTTTGTCTCCATATAGCTGTTGCAATTCATTGCAAACAACATATCCAGGCCGTCTTCCTCGAAGGTAGGGCAAAGGTACAACGCCCAAGTGGAGTATTCAATTATACACCACTGTTGCCATGTCATTGGCTAATGGAGTAGCTGCACAGCTGATGTGCATGTAATAATCTACTCCGGAACACCAATTGGTGGCAGGATACCACATGTTACTGATATCTAAGTATAAAAGGATGGCTTGTCATACATTCAAACCGTCTGTATATACCAGCAAAATGTTACAACGAGGATTGCAACACAAACCGAATAGGATTTAAATTACTGTCAACAACAAGTTGGGTTTCTAATAAGGTATGTAGAACACTCAGTATGTCAGTGTATGTAGTACCTGTTCTATAATAATTAAAGTATACGCAATGCATATAGTGGGAAAAGGTATTATGTAGTGATGTATTGTTAAGCATAGTAACCCTCGTAGAAATTGCGTGCACTGCTGTAGGCCACAAGGTAAACACCTCATACACCACAAGGGATGCTATATAAGGACTTTGAACACAACAATTCCACTCCAGCCGCTGTCAGTGGCAGGGTTGGTCCAACAAGTATGTGCCATAACAGGGGATAGTATATGTTTATATACTGTAACAGTAGGCATATGTATGGGCATATAACTGAGAATAACATGTCGAAGGTGGTCCTGCTGTGCAATTATGATTTGCATTGTGGGATATTGTGCCAAAAAATGTGTAATGTACAGTATTGTAGGTAGATATGTCTAACATTTTACATAGCATTACTGTTATGTTATGCAAACATCAGGTATGTCTATTGGCATGTACAATACACAATAACAGGATACATAAAACTTGTAGTCACCAGACAGTGTATCAGCATGATAGCTAACTGAAATGGAAGAGCTAGTTAATTATCCATGCACAAAGGACATGTAATAGGTTCATAGGTTCATAGGTAGGTACTATGCTGTCTGGCCAAGGCCATTCATAAGCCTAGCTACAGTGTTTTGGCTTGCACCACCTCCCTAGGTTAGTTTCCTGTGCCTGTGAACAGCAAAGCCATTCGTTTCCTGCACCTCTGTACAGCAGAGCCACTGCAGTGTTCCCTGGTGTACATGTCTGTCTCCCATCCATCCATCGAGGTATCTCTTGAAGAGTGCTAGTGAGGGTGCCTGCCTGATGTACATAGGAATTATGTTCCAAAGCATGGGGAGTGTGTGTGTCAGGAATGTATCCCTCCAGCACATCCTAGTCATCGTTGCATTTAGGTGCATATCCCAGAGCATGTGGGTCTCAGGGACTTTTGCCTATGTGGAGCATATCCATCAATAATGTTTTGGACATGGGCCTTGTATGTCCAGCAGAGATCACCTCTGAGTACGCGGTATGCAAACGAGTACAGTTGGAGTTTCTGTAGTTGTACTGCATACATCATCCTTCGGAGGTCAGTATTCCTCTTGGTGTCGTAATGTTGTGGTGTTTCAAGCCATTGCTGTTGTCTCATAAGGTACATCCCAAATGGGGTGTTGTATCCTTTAATGTGTTTCATAAGTCATGAGTGCAGAGGCACAATGGCTGCCTTTGCTCTGGCTACAAACCCATTAGAGATTGGGGGGGGCCACGTAGAAGGATATCCACACCACCTTGCCAATATGGTTATCAAAGGAATGAATGCTATCTACTTGGGTTCTAAGATCCCTTATTACATCTTATGAATGTAGGGGGCTACCACCTATGTGATAGTCTGTGGGTGACTGGTGTAATCCAAAGGGGATGTCTATGCACCTTGTGGCATGCAGCTTGAGGCCATGTTATTGACACCAGATATCCGTCCCAGTGACACCCTTATGGAGGGTGTCTGTATCAGCTGGGGAATCAATTATGGCCCCTAGTTTGCAGTCATTTGCAAACCTTTTCAGCCTAAGTCCTCCTGTGCTAGCCTGTGCCTCAGAGAAGCATATACCGAACATGAGGGGCCCTATGACTGAGCCCTGGGGGATGCCAATTGTAACTGATTTACAGTAGGACCTAGGGTATGCTACCCTTACAGTGTGGGTTCTGTCCGTGAGCCACTTTGCATAACATCTCGTGACATAGGGGTTAATGTGCAGGTGGATGTGTATGTTGATAATACCAGAATGGGGAACGGTGTTGAAAGCCTCTGAGAGGTCAAGGTAGGCTGTGTGAACCTCCTTACCCTCATCTAATGCCTTGGTAATTGTCTCAAAGGAGTCCACCAGGTTTAGTAGGCATGGCCTGGCCCTAACAAATCTAAACTGGGTGGGATCAAAGGTTTGGAGGCCACCAATGTCTCTGTGAATGAGATCCATGATGATGTGCTCCATAGCCTTGCAGAACAGTCTAGTCAGGTGTATAGGGCAATAGTTCCCCTGGTCCATTGTGGTGCCACCTTTGGAGTGGGATAACTGTTGCTGTGTGCCATTCAGGGGCCACAATGTCTGATGCAAGGCTATTATTGAATATGGTGCCTAAGTGGGGAGCCAGTTCGTTCTGAAGTTCGTGGAAATCGCAGCCTAGGATGTTGTACGGTCACATGGATGCTGTGTTCCTGGCTTTAGAGAGTGCAGCTTTAAACTGCGCAGTTGTGATTGCAGGGACTCTACATTGTTCCTGTATAGATATGGGCCCTTTAGGGTGTAAGATGGGTGTAAAGTTAGCACTGAACGTATCTGCCAGGATGTTGCCAATATCAGTCGGTTCTGTAATGTTCGTGCCTTACTGCTGTATGTCAGAGCAGATGTGGGTATCGCCGTCAAGAGTAGTGACATACCTCTAGAATGCTTTGTGGTAGTCCTTGGAATTAGTCATGGTTATGTTTACGTAGCTAGCATTGGAGGATGTGATAAGGGATCTCAGATTCTTACTGAGGCTGACCAGGGAGCTCCTCTACTCATGGAATTGTACTCTAATTTGCAAAAGTCTCCTCCTTCTGTTGTACATTATGTCCATGGCAGTGGACCACCAGAGTGGCTTCCTTTTTCTGGAGGGTAGCGTTATGGTTCTGTTTGGGATAGCATGATCCATGCAGACGTGTAAGTGCTAATTAAGTGCAGTTGTGTATGATTCAGCGGTTGTAACTGTATTGTCCATCTGCATGGGTGTCATGACATTTACTACTGCTGTCATAAGAAGCCTGAAGTTGGCTTTGTTGAAATATTGTACTGTAGTTTCCATAAAGGGTGTGGTGCTGGGATGTGGATAACAAGGGTGATTAGCGTATGTTCGGATCTGACCAATGAGGAGATAACCTCAGGTGTGGAACACCAGTCACACATGTTGGTAATGACCAGGTCTAGGATATTGTTGCCCCTGGTGGTGGTGTGGTTAGGTTGATCCAGGCGATTAGAGTTTATGAATCCCAGAAAGCGTTGGCCTAATGTGTCGGTACATGAGTAGGTATCCCAGTTAATGGTGGGGTAGTGTCAGTTGCACATTAGTAGTGTGTCTGGTTGAACCCTAATTTCCAGTACACCAAGAAGAGAGGACTGTTAACCATGGGGTATGGTGGGGGATCTGTAGTAAGCTACAATTTGTATAGCAGTTATGGCCAGAGTTAGTTGCACTTGGATAATCTCTGATGCATTGTGCTAAGCAACTAGCCTGGAGGTGTGGATATCTTTAGGAAATATGGACACACCACCACCGTGCGTGTTCCGGTCCTGGTTAGATGACTGAAAGGTGTGGTATGAGTAATAGCCTGGTAGTGCAGGGTTGCTCTCAGGAGCCTAGAAGCAGGTCCCAGTCACTGCACAGATATCAAAGTGGTCCATTACAAGGAGTGCCTTGGGTGAGTGCGTTTGAGATTAAGACGTCAAGCACTGAGTGGCATTACCCTCAGGTTTTGCTTGCCTGTTCCAGTCATGGTGGTGAATATGTTATTTGAACAGTGTCTAAAACAGGCACTATAGGAGCAGCAAGAGCCTTAGCCATTATCTGGAATCCCAGGGCTGACAGATGCAGGTCATCTGTGCCAAAGCATAGTGTTCTGTCGACCATGTCATTAAAAGCAGACAGATACTGGATACCCTTGGAATGACACCAGAAGCATTGCCAATTTTTGAAGTAAATCATTTTGTCCTTGTACTGCGTTATCAGTCTGGACGATGGCAGAATGCTACTCAGGGCTAGGGTGATACCTGCCTGGGCTACAAGATCGGAGAGCTATTCCATGTCTCTTTACATGTAGTCCAGAAAGGTACATCTCAAGGCATTTACACCAACATGGACAATGGCACAGTCATATTGTACCCATTGAGGAGTGACCTGAGTGCATAGGTTATGTTGCGGATCCTGTTACCCAACAAGCAGCTGACAGTAACTATCTCCTTGTGTAGCCTGGTGAGTGGGACATCTGTGTGACCGCCTATAGAGTCACCTATAACTAGTGTGTTGGGTACATTATTTTGCCCTATTGACTGCGGTTGATGGGCACACTGAGTCTGTGGGCTATAAGTCATTGGTGTTGTGTTGGGGGATGGGGGCTTCCTGCGTTTTTGCTTTGGAGTTCTCTGTTGCCTAGACAGAGTAGTATTGAGAGGCTCCACAAATGTTGTTGTGTTACTATGTGTGGCCTGTGGTGGTGGAGATTTAGTGAGACTATGTGATGAGTGTGGTGTGGTGCAAATGTTTAACTTCCCCACATGATTGTCAAGATCAGTCTGGGTTGGAGAGAGCTTTACCTCCAGCATGGCTAGATATGTGCATCTCCCACAGGTTGTAGAGTTGGATGTTAGGAGGGGAGTATTGACTGTGTACACGAGACAATTTCTATATTGCCTCAATATGTCATTATTCATCATATAGACAGGCGAGAACACTGGGAATTGACACTTGGACATGCCTGAATATATAAATATTTCCCTCTAGATAAGTGAGGAAAGTTTGTACAAGAGCTGTTTTACTCTAAGCAAGCGTGAAATGTAAGTACAAACAGTGTTTATCTGTAGGTAATGAGGAGGATTGAGTGCTATAGTAATTAGTAGCTCATGTAGTGCTTGCATGTTTTGAACAAGTGCTGAACATGAATAAGCAATACAGACAGGGTGTTGGATGACATAAACACACTGCCCCCCCAATAGGTACACAATCATATATCCATGTACACTACAGAGCCCCTGTAACCATAACTATGATGGTACAAGGTGCACTCAGGCTACATGGGACCTGTCAACATCCCTGGTTGTATCATACACATATGGCAAAACAGTTTGCTCTACACATGCACATCATGTAAAACATAGCTTCATGTCAGTCTGTGAAAACACTGAATGGTGCACACCAACAGTTATCACAACCCACAAAGTGGAGACACCACTCATAATGGGAGGCACTGCACTACTACCCTGCTGAGTCTGGTCTGAAAGGCCATGAACCTTAAACAACGTATATGTTGTCAGCAGTACAGATGTAGATGACAGTCAGGATGATTTCACACTGCATATCATACCTGTGTCAGTTCATAGGACATCATCACCCATACTGTGTTCCACCTACACTCAGTATACTAGATGTACATTCTTATGTCACAGGAGTGTTCTGCCAGTGGACTGTTGACAGAACCAACATTACAGAAGGTGTCTGATTAATATGTGCATATCACACCAGTGACAGCTACAGTAAGACAGGGTTAATTTTTTGTACTCCCTCTCATTGTAGACCATATCACACAGACAAATGGGAGGCATCTGCCTATGTAAGTATGTGAATGGCTATGACCTAGGAGCAATGGCTGACTCAGTGTTGTGGACAACATACAGAAGGGGCTTTGTGGGTGAGGTGTGTGACATATGTGCACAATCTGACAGCTGCATATTGCATTGTCACCGCTAGGTTAATAACCCTGTACCCATGAACTACTACCTAGGCAGCGGTCAACATAATGGACACTGTGTGTAAGGGATGCTGCTGTGCAGTTTGTATCCCTGAGATAGTGACATCACCAAGCCTTTTAGGTAGTCATAAGTTGCAACCGTAGTCATGACAGGGTGCCATCCATGACTATAGAGATCATTGTTCAGCCATACTCATCACTCAAGTGACTTATATCGGATCACATATCACTTTAAGGGGTATTGGGCATGTTTGGATGGCCGACACCAGCCTTCACAATACTCATCTCCACTATGTAGCATGATGCCTACCCTGCATAAAGCCATGTCCAACACTGTGATGTTGGACATGCTACATGTACATATCCTGATCTCAAATACATACGTCATGGACATCCACTTTCCTAGTACAAGGATTGCCACATGCTGGACAGATCCTTGTGCCATACACGTTACATACTCCTGCCATACTATGCGTCCCTGTCCAGCAAAGCTGAACATTTCACCTCTGCCAGACATGGTGTGATGACCGCATGGTAGATGTATCATTAACTGTGTGGATCAGTTATGTGGCACTGCTTCACCTGGCACTGGAAACATGGCTGTCGGCTATAGCTAGTTATCCTTACATCCTAAGCTCATACATGGCCCAGGGCATACAGACTACTAGATGACCTTGGCCGTACATGCTATACTTGATAACCATCCCTGCCAATACCATCAGGCCAGCCAGTGTCCCATGTGTATCACATGTGCAACACAAGTGATATGTGGCAGGATGTTGAACTGCTGTACAGTGCCGTGTAGATGTACATGGCAAAACACATGCATGTAAAACCTTCTGTGTGCATGTCTGCAGTGTCACAGGTCATGTCCATTAAGGCAGTGTAAGTTTTTATATGTGACATATACACAGCATCAAGGTTGGCAGCATTAATGTGGACACCTCCAGGCATGTGCTGATAGGTAAGAACACCAGTACAGGCAGACAGACATGCCCACATCAAGACAGCATCCACATGGAGTATGAGCAATGTAATCAGGTGACACACACATATATGGTGATAATATCCAATCCCCATTGAGTGTCACATGTGTGTGACACAAACATGTCAGTGGTGTCAGTGTCATGAAGATTTGCAAAGACAACTATTTATACATAATAAATGTGATACACATGTATGTGCAGCTGTATCTCTGTGCATCTCTGAGATACTGTGACCTGTCTCCATCATTATGTCTTCCAGGTATGCCACGAGCAAGGCTACCAGCCTATACATGCTTGGAGGATGAGGCCGTCAAACCTTACCTCCAAGACAACTATGATGTCCTGTTTAGCCATGTGCCGCAGTATGCACAGCAGCGGGATGACCTGTGGCAGGAACTTTGCAGGAGGGTTAATGATGTGGGTGGCCATAACTGCACATACCAGCAGGTGCGTAGACACTGTACAGACCTAATCAGACAGGTGAAACAGCATGCAAATGCAATCGCCAGGGAACAAGGTGCAACAGGTGGTGGGCCACCAACCCAGCCCCCACTCACACATACCGAGGAGCTACTGGCCAACCTGGGGACACCGGCAGAACAGCATCCACAAGCCTTACCTGACATTGTGGAGGTGGGTGTCTCTCAACCACTGAGCCTGGAGTTGCCTGGTAAGTCATTACTGTACATATAACTATTATATCCCATATAGTTGCATGTGTCACTGTACAATATGTAATGTAACATCATATGCAAGGCATGTATACACACATGCCACATACTATAGTATGCTACTCTGTTGTACTGGCAAATGTGTTAACATGCACATTGCACCCTGTAGCTGTCCTACAGGCATGGATAATGATCATACTGCTGTGTCACTCCTGTATAGGTACCTCTGGCATTCGTTAAGACAGCATCCCGTTGCAGATGAGACAGTTATAAGTATAAGTTAATGCACAGACCTATTCACCATGTGGCCATTTAACACATGTACACATAATGTATGGTCCTGTCACAATATACAGGTCACATCTGCAATCCATCACAATGGCTACCCATGTGTAATACTTACAAACTATGTGAAACACCAACATGAAACCTCACAAACTGTCATTGCTAGATGTGTGGACAGCTGTGCATACAACGGTGGAGGTGTTGTTCAATGTGGGAACATGTACTACACATCAGAACTACACATGTGGGGTACACAAACAGTACTGCACAGTGAGCTGGAGTATGGGCAGCCCACAGGATTCACCGGTGTGGATTATGCCCCTGCTATGAGTGCACACATTGTGATGTGCCATCTGACATGTCCATGACATGTAGTGGGCTGGCTGCAACATTGTATCACTATCCTGTAAAACATACCCCATATACCAAACATACAACCCTTTTTCTGCATAACCCTGTGGACAGTGGAATATATGACATCTATGGGTGTATGTCATATGGGACAACACAGACATGTGAGATAGATGGCCATCACAGCCATTTGGCCAACACATTTTCACACATGGCCATGGAGGATGGCCAGAGACATGTAGCAACACACAGTAGATGTGATGTGTTTGTGTGTACACCCTGTTGTACATTGGCTTCACATGGTCCAACTATAGCCTTTGTTGAATGGTTATATTGCAGAAGTGGAACACTAGACATCTTACATGCCTGTGCACAGCTTGTGGAGGCGTAACATCATTCGACCACATAAGATGTGTTGAACATCATGACTGTGTCACAGCATGACAGTAGTCACCTGTACAGCATCCACATACATACACAGACAACCACATCAGGCCACAGATACATTATATTTCCCTTGCTGCTGTTGGACATCACTGGCACCCAAAAAAAAATGGGGGGGCTTTTTTTGGGAACCCCTAGGAAGAAAATTTTTTTAAGGCCTGACTCAGTTGTTTGTGGGAACCAAAAATACAAGGGGAAAAAGGGGCTTTGTGGGTGAGGTGTGTGACATATGTGCACAATCTGACAGTTTTTTTTTTTTTTTTTTTTTTTTTTTTTTTTTTTTATTTTTTTTTTTTTTTTTTTTTTTTTTTTTTTTTTTTTTTTGGGGGGGGGTGGCTGGGGGGGTGGGGGGGGGGGGGGGGGGGGGGGGGGGGGGGGGAAAAAATAAGTGGGGAAAATTTGTCCAACCCCCTGTATACCCTGTCCCAAACTACCCCCTTTGCAGCGGTTATGCCCACTGGTAGATGTTCATTAACCTGTGGATCAGTTATTGGATCTTCACCTGGCATAAAACAGGTGTCGGCTAAGAGTCCTTACACCAACTCATCACCCAGGGCTACGATACAATACCTTGGGAAATGCATGTTGATAACCACCCTCAAATCCACAGGACCCAGTGTCCCGGGTTAACATGTAAAATGTGGGAATGTTGAACTGCTGTACATCCTGTTTTTTGGGGAAAACAATGCATGAAAACCTTCGGTGCATGCTGCAGTGTCACAGGTCATTCCATTAAGGCAGAAAGTGTTTATTGTGACATATACCAGATCAATTTACATTAAATGTGGCACTCCAGGCATGTGCTGTGGTAAGAAACCTACACAACAACATGCCCACATCAAACAGATCCTTGGCAATGAAATGGGTGAAACTTTTGGGGAATCCAAATCCCAGAGTGCCCCATGTGTTACACAAACATGTAGTGGTGTCAGTGCTGAAGATTTAAAACAACTATTTTAAATGTGATACACATGTATTGCAGTGTATTTGTGCATTCTGAGATATGTGACCCTCCACATTTGCTTAGGTAGCCCAGAAGGCACCACCCCATACACTTGGGGGATGACCCCAATTACCCCCAAGACAACTATATGTTGTTTACCATGTGCCACGGGGTGCACACAGGGGGGTGCCGGGGCAGGAATTTGCAGGATTAATGATTGGGTCCATAATGCACTACCCAGGGTGGAACTGTACGCCTATCAAAAGGGGCAAAACAGCTGAATGCAATAGGGAACAAGGTGCAACAGGGGGCCCCACCCCCCCCCCTCAACTCCGAGGGTAGGGAATGGGGCACCGGGCAAACAGCATCCAAAGCCTTTAGCGACATTGTGGAGGTGGGGCCCAACCACAGCCTGGGGGCCTGGCAACTGCCAAAACAATTTTTCCCAATAGTTGCTGGAGTTTGTTTAACATCATTGCCTGTAAAAATGCAATACCAAATGCATTTGTTATGAAATGTCTCCCCATAGTTTTATTTCGGGAAATGTGTTAAATGCACATTGCATGTAGCCATGGCATGGATAATGATCTTTGGGTTCCCCCTTTTTGGGCCTTTGGCATTCGTTCAGCCCCTTGCAGGTAAAGTTAAAATATCAGGCATGTTAATGCACAACAATGTGGCCATTTAAAAATGTACACATAATGTATGGCCCCACTATACAGGTCATTTTCCCCCAAATGGAAATGTGCAATACAAAACTATGTGAAACCCAACATGAAACCTCACAAACTGTCATTGCTAGATGTGTGGACAGCTGTGCATGGAGGTGTTGTTCAATGTAAACTTTACTACATGTTGGGGAAAACAGTACAAAAGTGAGCGGGAGTATGGGCAACAGGATTCACCAGTGGATTATGTTAGGTGCCAATTTTTTCCTTTGACATGTAGTGTGTCTGCAACATTGTCTCACTATCCCAAAAAACCCCACATACCAAATTTTTCCCCTGCAAAACCCTGTGGACAGTGGAGTATATGACATTTTGGGTGTATGTCATATGGGACAACACAGACATGTGAGATGGGCCAAAAAATTTGGAAAATTTCACACATGGCCATGGAGGATGGCCAGAGACATGTAGCAACACACAGTAGATGTGATGTGTTTGTGTGTACACCCTGTTGTACATTGGCACATGGTCCAACTATAGCCTTTGTTGAATGGTTATATTGCAGATGTGGAACACTGACATCCTACAGCCTGTGCACAGCTTGTGGGGGTCATCATTCGACCACATAAGATGTGTTGAACATCATGACTGTGTCACAGCAGGGTAGTCACCTGTACAGCATCCACATACATACAAAACCCCAATCAGGCCACAGATACATACATTTCCCTTGCTGCTGTTGGACATCACTGTCGGGTTGCACCTCATGTGTGTGGTACACAAATGTCATGGGGGACATGGTGTATTGACAAGTCTGCCATGTGTGGACATGGTTGCCAGGCACTAAATATGTTTGCAGATGTGCGGGGGTGTCATCCTATGGTTCAGTGACCTGTGTCACACTTTCCCAAATCATGGTTTAGTGTGTATACACCTCAGCTGGGGGTCACTTTCCACAGTATATATGTTTTTTATGCACACAGTCATGGCTATGCACTGTTTCTGTACTTCACACTGTATAGCAATATAGATGCCTCATAATACCCTGCAATGGTCATGCACTTCTGCTAAATGAGCATTTTATCTGTGGGGGAAAAACAACACTGCAATGTGACACCATTCCCCCACTGTATATGTGACAGGACACCATTGTGTTAAACATGTATGCATGTCAATGCACTTTCAGCAGATTACATGTCATACTACATGTTAATGTCAAGGTCATATGCCAAAATCAGCCATTTTACTGTTAACCTGTGCTGGTCCACATGGTGTAACACAGGGATGCATGCTTACTACCATGATTGTGTGAAATGCATGGCTTCTGTATGACACATGCATGCTGTTGTTGGGGATGTATGATAACTACCACTATTATTGTCTGACTGCATGCTGTCTGCTGTATCACATGCATGTTGCATGCCTTCTGTCAAATCACATGCATTTTGTGTGTCTGTGTGTGTTGTGTGTGTGTGTTTTTCTGTGTGTGTGTTTTATTGTAATGTAGAGTCTTTGTCTCCCCCACAGGTGATGTAGGTGTTACCTCCTGGGTCCATCTGATGTTAGTGTCCCCACAGACTCTAGCAGTGATGATGAACATATGCTTGAGGACACAGGGTTGTCAGGGGCTGAATCTGTGCCATTGGTTGCCATTCCACCTATATCCCCTCACCCCAGATCTCATGCCAAAAATACCCCATCACCAGTGGCCATAGAGGAAGGACATTTGGGGTGTGGTAGCTTGGAACGGGAAAAGGGGTGGCTATGGAAGGTGTGTATTCACACCATGGTGTCAGGCAAATGACTGGAGGGGCCCACAGGCATGTGGCCAGTGCTGCTCATAGGAGGACCTCGGGCCCACATGCCCTGCAGGACAGAGCCAGCAGCTGGTGTCACCAGATGCATGTTTCCTGTAATGGCAGCACAGGCAGCTGAATGGCAGAACAGAGAAGGAGGCTTCAGGGGGCTGCTATCCATTCTTTAAACAACAACATCCAGGAAATGGCAAATGCTCAACAGCAGATTGCTGGGGTTTTGGACAGATGATTGGGTGACATGGTTGGAATCCTTGACCTGGCATGACAACCCTGGTGACTGTCTGTGCTGGAACATCTGGTAGGAGTGAGGCATAGGCGTGGCTGGCCAGCTTCACCTGGTGGGTCTCGTGAATGAGCTACCTCACCCGCTCCCATAGTGGGGGGCAGCAGCAGTGCAGCTGGTGCTGCGCTGCCCACACCAGGACACAGCAGGCCACATGAAATGGCCCTGGATGGTCCCAACAGGGAAAAGGTTCCAGTGGACAGGCATGGACAGTACCCAATCTGCACCTCTGCCTGGTAGTGCCCTGCAACCCTGGCAGGCACAAGTCACGTGGCCATGGCCGGACACCGTGAGCTGTTAAACCTGGTCTGTACAGTCTGGAGCTGTCAATAATACCCCTGTGTAGGCCAGACATATGGCAGAACTGTGTGCAAAATACACACACACACCAGAAACATCTGTAGGGCACTGCAACACACACATGCATAACAACCACACATGGCCAATTAGATCACGGGCCCCTAACCCACACACATGATGTCATCCACTGGTGCAGCCTAGGCCCTGGCAAACATTATCACCCTGTGCTTTGATGATGCCTGTGGCACCCCTGTCATCCACACCATCGTGCAGGGACATGCTCATATGGTCTGATGCACAGGGTGAACAGAATAGGAGATAAGTGTAGATTACAATTGTTGTGTACTGTTGACGCAGCAGACATACCATGTAGTACAGGTTTAGAATGCATTGTTTTCTGTTCACAGTATGTGTCTTGGTAACAACAGTAACAGCATGTTGGTATGATTTTGCTTCCCTCCTTCAGGTCTAATTGCATGTGCGGTGTCAGTGTTTGAGTTTCCCATGTGTAAATGTGGACTACTCACAGGTATGTAGGAAAACCAGCATGCTTTTAAGCCTCAACCTCATGTTAGAAAGGCTGACATTCCAAAGATGTCACACATCTACTGATCCGGGAGCAGGGGAGCTGTGTAAAAGCTACAGTGGCAAAGGGCGGACATCCATAGGGTGACATCACAGGTACAGTTACATGGTGGGGTTTAAAAGGGTCTAGCTGATGACAAGGGTAGAGGCCAGTTGATAGCATGAGGTCTCACTGTGTAGCAGTAATACACATTCACATTACAGGATGGGAACACACAACACACACACACACACACACACACACACACACACACACACACACAACACACACAAAACACAAAAATGGGGAAATTTAAAAAAAAAAAAAAAATGTTGGGTGAGGACCCCTGCCTATGTGGTAATCCCCTTACAGTACTTGCACCCCAAAGATGTGCACAGAGAATACACATGTACAGGTAGTCAGTAATGCCTAAGATTAGCATCAACAGGGTAGTAGATTGCATCACCTGGAGGGTGTAGGGGGGCTATCTGTTCACTATGGTAGCATACAGCCTCACACCATGGAGCAGACAGCCATACATACATAAAAACACACACACACACACACACACTGTGGAGTCCAAAATTGAATGCACCTATGTCATGCACATACAGATAGACACATGTGTGATACACACCCCCCTGCCTATGTCTTGCTTTCTACAATGCAGTATGTACAATCTCTACAAAAGTGAGTAACAATTGGATGATTCCCCCCTATGCATATATGGAAAACAAGCAAAAACACATGGCAGTACTGTGAATCAAACACCTGCTATCTTATATGTATGACAGACATGCAGATATTGCCCCCATTACAATGTGTAAAAGCCCTTTAATTGTGCTGATATATGCACATGGGGGTCTTAAGTGTTACAGGTGTCAAGTGATTTACAGTCAGTGACACCCCGACGCTTTATTTTTTGTGTTCCCCTTCAATTAACAGAACCCTAGCTTAGTGTTTGCACATGTTATTGTAGGATTTGTGACACACCTGTGAGCTGTCCTCAGCAAACATCCATCTGCAAAGATGCCCCCCCATTTGTTATGTCCCCCTCCATCCATACCTGATGTACATCTTACCATACTGTCAGCATATCACCATATACAGTTGGCAATGATGGGGCTGCATTGCAACTGCATGTTGTAGTAAGACACAGCCCCCTGCAAACATCAGCTACTCACCATGGTAGCTGAATGCCCCCACTACATGTACATTGTGTAGGTCCTACATTCCTGTCATTTTGCCATGTTTGTAGGCATTGCAATTGGTGGACATGTGTGATGACATACATGACATGGACTGTTGTATGATATGATAGTTGTCATGGGTAACCAGTACAGAGGGGAAAGTTAACTCAGTCAACATTGATATCACACCTTATGTACTGTTAGCATTCAACAGCCATGGACCTACCTTCCATGTGCATTTTTAATTGCTGTAGCCACCTGTCTGCCCAAAAGGGCAGCAACAGCTATGCTATATACATATTTTTTGTTGTGTGTGTGGTGTACATATCCATGCAGGTACATGTATGTCATATCCAAAATGAGGGTGTTTATGGTGTACAGCAACAGTCATCTGTTACTGCTGTATATGACCCAGGGCCCCCGTTATGTACAGCCACCTGGTTAGAACAGTGGTATCATTGCATTGCATAACACATGATGCAACTGTGTCAGTACATGGGTAGTCTGCACAATGTAAAAGGGGTAGGGACAGTCCACTGGTCATGGGTCACATGGTGTTGTACTATTATATGTCCCACCACATGTTGGATGTGTGTTGCTGGTCCCGGACATGGTGATGTCTGAGGGCTACATCCTAGAATGGGGTTTTGACACTTATCTGCACCTGACACATCTGTGATGCCTTTGAGGGGGTACTGGTCGTCAGTGAGTGGCCTTCATGGGGAACCCCCACCTAGCGTACCTGTGTTATGGCCCACATTTTTTCTGGGGTTTTGGTAGTGCTATTGTACAACTGAGCCTTCAGCCAGGTGTTCCTCACTGCACAGATGTCAGTATTCCCCATTGTTGGATCTACATTGGCAGCTGTGATTTAAAAAGCTACACATCTAGCACTGTTTAGCATACACATACAATGCAGTTTTCCTCTAGGTGTCAGGGTGTTAACCTGGTCTCAGGACATTTGACGAATCCCATATGGGCAAAATAGCCACTCCTGGCAGGATATCACCCCTGGTGTAGTGTGCCAGGTTAGATTGGGACATCTAGGTGATGGAACAGCAGACATTTGTAGAAGATGTGTCAGATATATGTAGTGCAGTTTTCCCGCTAACAATGACAACTATCGACACGGGGTCCATTACAATGTGTTATGTCTAACTGTAATAGCATGGCCACTGTGCCCTTGTGTTTAGAACAGAGTGCATACAAAAAAGCCCTGTGCTACTAAGTGTGTGAGCATGCCCAGTATAACATTGTGTAGATGGACACATAGCAAAACCCGGGGTTAAGTGTGTGAGCATGCCCAGTGACACCTTTGTGGGTTATGTGCCTCTATGTGTAATGGCCATTGTAACCCTGTTTCAAAAGTATTCATCCAGTCAACAGATGGCCATACCCCCTTCAGGATGGATTCCTCATTGAACACACAGGTTCCCGGTATGTACATCGTAACTGCCAGCATCCCAAAGTCTGCATTCCTAGAAGGTCAAATTTACAGTCTTGAAAGGTGTAGTGTCTGTGGCCCTTTTTCTATGTAGTATTGTAATAGTGGTCGTAGATAGGCAGTTGTCCTGATCCCCCCCTGGCGGGTGTTTGTCTCTGTCTGCTTTGGGGGCAAAAAATGCTTTTAGACTGCTCACTTCCTACAATCCCACCCCCTGCTGATGATTCACCCACCTAGAAGTACACCTCTGGGAGTGCTGTGTCCCATAATCTGGTAGTGCATTCTGTAACTGCATAATTTTGTGTGATAATAGTTAGGTCAGTGTTCTAATCCCAGCTATGCCAAGTGTGTGTGTGTTTGTCCCGCTGCTGGGGGCAGAATATGCTTTTAGACTGCTCACACTCCCTACAATCCCTATCGCCATCTTTCCAATGCTGATGATGTCACCCACCTAGAAAACCCCCTGGGAGTGCTGTGTCCAGTAATCTCAGTAGCACATTCTGTAACTCGTAATGCTTAGTGTGATAAGGTAGTTAGGTCATGTTCTAATCCCAGCATGCCAACTGTGTGTGTGTTTTCTGCTGGGGACAAAAAGATGCTTTTAGACTGCTCCCCTCCATACAATCCCTATCGCCATCTTTCCAATGCTGATGATGTCACCCACCTAAAATACACCTCTGGGAGTGCTTTTCCCAGTAATCTGGGAGCATGTTCTGTAATGGGAATGCTGTGGGTAAGGTAAAGGGTGTTCTAATCCCAGCATACTAACTGTGTGCCCCTCTGTTGGAGACAGAAAATCTTTTAGATTTCTCACCTCCATACAATCCCTATCACCCTTTGCCAATGCTGATGATGTCACCCACCTAGAAGTACAACTCTGGGAATGCTTTTCCCAGTAATCTTGTAGCTTCTTAATTTTAATCTGTAGTGTAATAAATAGTTAGTCAGTGTTCTAATCCCAACCATGTGTGTGTGTGTTTGTCTGCCTGAGAAAAGAAATATGCTTTAGACTGCTCACACTCCATACAATTCCCATTGCTGTCTTTGCCTTATGATGATGTCACCCACCTAGAAATCCCCCTTTCGGGGAATCTCGGGAGTGCATTTTCTGTAATGTGTAGTGTAATAAGGTAGTTAGGTATGTTCTAATCCCCGCCATGCCAATGTGTGTGTGTGTGTGTGTGTGTTGTTTGCAGACAGAATAATGCTTTTTGACTGCTCACACTCCATACAATCCCCATTGCCCCTTTTCCATTTATGATGTCACCCACCTAGAAGTACACCTCTGGGAGTGCTGTGTCCAGTAATCTTGGTAGCATGTTCTGTAACCTTTCTGTGGCGTGATAGAATAGACACCTAGGTGTTATTAAAACATGACAGGTGTATGTGTTTGGCAGTCATATCCTATGTGTTGGTGTCTGTGGTGGCTAGCTGTGGATGTGTTGAAGGCGTGTTTTGTTGTTTTCCTATATAGTGGCCATAAATTAATGCCCAAAAGACTGGGTTCAAGACATAATACATTCCCAAAAGGTCTGGTGGTAATGTCAGCAGCCCCAATCTTATAAACAGTCTGAACCCATGTGATGCACAGAAACACACTTTCCTTGATATTTAAAACCAGTACATAATGGGAGGTGCATATGGTTTCCTTTTTATTCTTGTCTAATGCTTTGGTGTCCTGGGTTCGCTGTTGGAAAATATTTTTTCTATATTCCCATACGTTGAATGCCTGTGCTGGATGGTCTTCTGATAACCTCAGATGTATGTATATCTGCCATGGCTTAGTGGTAAACACATCATCTATGGTGCAGGGTCCCGGTTTTGAGCCATGCAAGGTTGTTGGGAAGAACAAGGACATTGTTGATAGTAAGGCCCTTTTTAAACCCGTTTGTCTTCATGAAGGAGTGGGTATTTTGGGGGGGCTCAGTATGGGTCATGTACTATGCATTAGAAAACAATACTATGCAAACAAAGGGGGAAAATAGTGAATCCCCTTTTTCCCCAGGGTGTGATGCAGGTCCCAAGAGTGTATGTGTATAGATAGCTGGGGAGGACTCGAAAATAGGTGAAATCATGGGGGGGGTTTTCAGGCATACTGTCGTGGATTGAGCCCTGTGTCTGGGATTGCTCCTGCTTAGCATGCTAAAAGGGGGTATCTATACCTGCCTAGTGCAATTGGGAGGGACAACAGCAGTAGGGGGAATCAAGGGGGAACAAGCTGGGCAAACAGGTGATATTTTCAGAATTGATTACAGGCCCCAGCCAGCCCAGCCCAGAACACTACATAAAGTGAGCAAGCACCTTCTCCTCAGGTTTTTCCACACTCTACACCAGGTGTAACATGCAGGGGAAAATTTTAAAAAAAAACCAGAAATGAGAGGGCTGCAGCAGGCAACAAATCAACATTGCAAAAGGCTGAGGGGGAGGATGTGAATGCTGAACAACCCTCAGTGGGGGACAGAGAAGACTGGACCCAGGGTAACCTAACAGGGCCCTTTTAAAAAATGGGGGCCCCCCGGAGGGGGTTAAGTTGGGGGCCTATTTTGGGTGGAAAAAGAAGGACCTCCCCCTTTTCAGGGGCCCCGGATTGGGGTTTTTTTAGCCTGTTGGGGCCCCCCCACACCCAAAACCACTTGGGAAACCCAGGCCCAACACACACACACTTGATAGTGTTGAGGTGAGGACCCCTGCCTATGTGGTAATCACCATTACAGTACTATGCACCTATATGATGTGACACAGAGAATACACATGTACAGGTAGTCAGTAATGCCTAAGATTGACAGCATCAACAGGGTAGTAGATTGCATCACCTGGAGGGGTTAGGGGTCATATCTGTTCACTATGGTAACATACATCCTCACTCCATGGACCAGACAGCCATACATACATACACACACACACACACACACACACACACACACACACACACACACACACACACACACACACACACACACACATACACACTGGGGAGTCCAAAATTGAATGCACCTATGTCATGCACATACAGATAGCACACATGTGTGATACACACCCCACCCCTGCCTAAGTCTTGCTTTCTACAATGCAGTATGTACAAATCTCTACAGGAGAGTGAGTAACAATTGGAATGCATTCCCCACCATACGTGACATATATGGACACACAAGCCAACACACATGGCAGTACTGTGAATCAAACACCTGCTATCTTATATGTATGACAGACATGCAGCAGTATTGCCCACATTACAATGTGTACCAATGCTACTTTTGGCAATTGTGCTGATATATGCACATGGGAGGTCTTAAGTGTTACAGGTATCAAGTGATTTACAGTCAGTGACACCCTGATCGCTATGTAGTTTGTATGTGTTCCCCTTCAATTAACAGAACCATAGCTTAGTGTTTGCACATGTTATTGTAGGACTGCTTGTGACACACCTGTGAGCTGTCCTCAGTAAACATCCATCTGCAAAGATGCCCCACCAGTTAGTTATGTCCACACATCCATCCATACCTGATGTACATCTTACCGTACTGTCAGCATATCACCATATACAGTTGGCAATGATGGGGCTGCATTGCAACTGCATGTTGTAGTAAGACACACGTCACCTGCAAACATCAGCTACTGCACACACATGGTAGCTGAATGCACACCACTACATGTACATATGTGTAGGTCCTACATTCCTGTAATTTTGCCATGTTTGTAGGCATTGCAATTGGTGGACATGTGTGATGACATACATGACACATGGATTGTTGTATGATATGATAGTTGTCATGGGTAACCAGTACAGAGGGAATGTTAACTCAGTCAGCATTTATATCACACCTTATGTACTGTTAGCATTCAACAGCCATGGACCTACCTTCCATGTGCATGTGTGTAATTGCTGTAGCCACCTGTCTGCACAAAGGACAGCAACAGCTATGCTATATACATATGTGTTGTGTGTGTGTGTGTGTGGCATGTACATATCCACGGCAGGTACATGTTTGTCATATCCAAAGATGAGGGTGTTTACTGGTGTACAGCAACAGTCATCTGTTACTGCTGTATATGACCCAGGGCCCCTGTCATATGTACAACTGACCTGGTTACGAACAGTGGTATCATTGCATTGCATAACACATGATGCAACTGTGTCAGTACATGGGTAGTCTGCACAGTTGATGTAGAGCTAGGTGCTAGGTACAGTCCACTGGTCATGGGTCACATGGTGTTGTACTATTATATGTCCTACCACATGTCTGGATGTGTGTTGCTGGTCCAAGGACATGGTGATGTCTGAGGGCTACATCCTAGAATGCAGCTTTTGAAACTATCATCTGCACCTGACACATCTGTGGTGCCTTCTGAGGGTGTACTGGTCAGTTCATGTGAGTGGCCTTCATGTACGTGGGGACACCACCACCTGGAGCGGTCCGTACCTGTGTTATGGCCCACATGTCTGGTTCTGAGGTATAAGGTGGTAGTGCTATTGTGCACAACTGAGCCTTCAGCCAGGTGTTCCTCACTGCACAGATGTCAGTATTCCCCATTGTTGGATCTACATTAGGCAGCTGTGATTACAAATGCTACACATCTAGCACTGTTTAGCATACACATACAATGCAGCTGTCCTCTAGGTGTCAGGGTGTTAACCTGGTCTCAGGACATTCGACTATGAATGGCACTATATGGGCAAAGTAGCCACTCCTGGCAGGATATCACCACGGGTGGTAGTAGTGTGCCAGGTATAGATTGGTACATCTGAGGTGATGGACAGCAGCAGACGTTGTGTAGAAGATCGGTGTCAGATATATGTAGTGCAGCATTCCTGCTAACAATGACAACTATCGACACTGGAGTCCATTACAATGTGTTGTTCATGTCTAACTGTAATAGCATGGCCACTGTGCCCTTCCGTGTTTAGAATCAGAGTGCATACAAAACAGCCCTGTGCTACTAAGTGTGTGAGCATGCCCAGTATAACATTGTGTAGATGGACACATAGTACATTCCAAATGGCCGTGTGCTACTAAGTGTGTGAGCATGCCCAGTGACACCTTGTGTGGGTTATGTGCCTCTATGTGTATGGGCATGGCCATTGTAACCCTGTACAGCAATAGTATTCATCCAGTCAACAGATGGCCATACTCCACTTCAGGATGGATTCCTTCATTGAACACACAGGTTCACAGGTATGTACATCGTAACTGCCAGCATCCATGTCAATGTCTGCATTCCTAGAAGGTCATATTGACAGTCTTGAAAGGTGTAGTGTCTGTGGCACGGCTCTTATCTATGTAGTATTGTAATAGTGGTCTGTAGATAGGCAGTTGTCCTGATCCCACCACTGGCGTGTGTGTTTGTCTCTGTCTGCCTGGGGACAGAAATATGCTTTTAGACTGCTCACATATCATACAATCCCTATTGCCGTCTTTGCCAATGCTGATGATGTCACCCACCTAGAAGTACACCTCTGGGAGTGCTGTGTCCCACTAATCTCGGTAGTGCATTCTGTAACTGCGTAATCCTGTAGTGTGATAAGGTAGTTAGGTCAGTGTTCTAATCCCAGCTATGCCAACTGTGTGTGTGTGTATGTATGTCTCCGTCTGTCTGGGGACAGAATGATGCTTTTAGACTGCTCACACTTCATAGGTTCATAGGTTTACACTAGACTATCTGCCCTAAGGCATTTATAAGCCCCAGTTATGTGAAACTGGCCACCCCTTATGTTAGAAATAATGTGCCCATTAGTTTGTTGTGTCTCTGTCCAGCAGTGACACAGAGAGATCCAGGGGTAAACCTCGATCTCCCTCCATCCCCGGTCAAGATTTCTCTTGAACAGAGCCAGCGAGGTGCTCTGCCTCACATGGACCGGGATTTTATTCCACAGCATGGGGGGGTGATAATCCCTCTCCTCCAGCCGTCCTATATTATATCCGCTAAAGGTTTAAGTCACTTGCTCTAGTGGTTCTGGTGGATTTGGATTTTTGAGGTGGAGCATGTCCATTAATTCCGGGTTGGTCATGGCCTTGTATGTCAGGCACAGGTCACCTCTGAGCAGATGGTATGCAACTGAATAGAGTTGGAGTTTCTTCAGTCTGGCGTATATGGACAGGTTTTGGAGTCCTTTATCCTTTTGGTGAGGAACTTTTGGGGGTCTCCAATTGCTGCAGGTGTCGGGTGAGATACATCCTGAATGGGGCATTGTACCGATCATTGGTCTGATAAGTGAAGAGTACAGGAACAATGACCTCACTTGATCTGGATGTGAATCCCTTCATGATCAGATGGGCAATGTAGAAGGTCTTTCAAACCACTTTAGCAATGTGAGTGTCAAACGAGAGGCCACTGTCAACCTGGGTACCCAGGTCCCTGATAACCTCTTCTCTGCTTAGTGGGTTGCCATCTATATGGTAGCAGGGTTACCTTGTTTTCCGAAGGGTATGACTATACACTTTTTTGTGTTTAACTTCAGGCCATGGCTCTGGCACCAGCTATCAGTTTCCGTGAGACCCCTCTGAAGGATGTCTGTGTCCAATGTACTATCCACTATGGCACCCAGTTTGCAGTCATCCTATCGCCATCTTTGCCAATGCTGATGATGTCACCCACCTAGAAGTACACCTCTGGGAGTGCTGTGCTCCAGTAATCTCAGTAGCACATTCTGTAACTGCGTATTGCTCTAGTGTGATAAGGTAGTTAGGTTGGTGTTCTAATCCCAGCTATGCCAACTGTGTGTGTGTTTCTGTCTGTCTGGGGACGAAATGATGCTTTTAGACTGCTCACACTCCATACAATCCCTATCGCCATCTTTGCCAATGCTGATGATGTCACCCACCTAGAAGTACACCTCTGGGAGTGCTGTGTCCCAGTAATCTCGGTAGCATGTTCTGTAATTGCGTAATGCTATAGTGCGATAAGGTAATGAGGTCGGTGTTCTAATCCCAGCTATACTAACTGTGTGTGTCGCCATCTGTCTGGAGACAGAATAATACTTTTAGATTGCTCACACTCCATACAATCCCTATCACCGTCTTTGCCAATGCTGATGATGTCACCCACCTAGAAGTACAACTCTGGGAATGCTATGTCCCAGTAATCTTAGTAGCGAGTTCTATAACTGTGTAATACTGTAGTGTAATAAGCTAGTTAGATCAGTGTTCTAATCCCAACCATATGTGTGTGTGTCTCCGTCTGCCTGAGAACAGACATATGCTTTTAGACTGCTCACACTCCATACAATTCCTATTGCTGTCTTTGCCAATTATGATGATGTCACCCACCTAGAAGTACACCTCTGGGAGTGCTGTGTTGTAGTAATCTCGGTAGTGCATTCTGTAACTGTGTAATGTTGTAGTGTAAAAAGGTAGTTAGGTCAGTGTTCTAATCCTAGCCATGCCAACTGTGTGTGTGTGTGTGTGTGTGTGTGTGTGTCTCCGTTTGCCTGCAGACAGAATAATGCTTTTAGACTGCTCACACTCCATACAATCCCTATTGCCAACTTTGCCATTGCTGATGATGTCACCCACCTAGAAGTACACCTCTGGGAGTGCTGTGTACCAGTAATCTTGGTAGCATGTTCTGTAACTGCATATTGCTGTGGCGTGATAGAATAGACACCTAGGTGCTCTATTCCAAGACATGACAGGTGTATGTGTTTGGCAGTCATATCCTATGTGTTGGTGTCTGTGAGTGGCTAGCTGCTGGATGTGTTGAAGAGCGTGTTTTGTTGTTTTCCTATATAGTGGCCATAAATGTCGCAATCAGCCAAGAGACTGGGTTGGCAAGACATACCCATACATTCGGCAATAGGTCTGGTGAGTAATGTCAGCAGCCCTAATCTTACCCTGAATACAGTCTGAACTCATGTGATGCGCAGAAACACACTTGCCTTGATATTAACACCAGTACATAATGCAGGAGGTGCATATGGTTTCCTTTTCATTCTTGTCTAATGCTTTGGTGTCACATGGTTCGCTGTTGAGATATATATTCTATATCTACGTATGTCCTATACTGTTGAATGCCTGTGCTGGATGGTCTGTACGTGATAACCTCAGATGTATGTATATCTGCCATGGCTTAGTGGTAAAGCACATCATCTATGGTGTGCAGGGTCCTGGTTTCGAGCCATGCAGAGGCCGGTTGTTGGGAAGAACAAGGTACATTGAATACGGTGATAGTAAGGGCCTTTTAACCAGTTGTGTACGGGTCTGCATGACAGTGAGTAGAGGCTATTTTGGGGAGGCTCAGTATGGGTCATGTCACTATGCATTAGAAGACAATACTATGCAAACAAGGTGGAAAATAGTGAATCCCTTTTATCCCCAGGGTGTGATGCAGGTCCCAAGAGTGTATGTGTATAGATAGCTGGGTGCAGGACTCGAATATAGGTGAAATCATGGTGGGGGGTCTGTCAGGCATACTGTGCGTGGATTGTAGCCCTGTGTCTCGGGATTGCTCCTAGCTTAGCATGCTGAAGCTAGGGGTGTATCTATACCTGCCTAGTGCAATTGGGAGGGACAACAGCAGTAGGAGAGTAATCAAGGAGAACAAGCTGGGCAAACAGGTGATATTTATCAGAATCCGTAGATTACAGGCCCAGCAGACCAGCCCAGCCCAGAACACTACGATAAAGTGAGCAAGCACCTTCTCCTCAGGTTTTTCCACACTCTACACCACCGGTGTACACATGCAGGGAAATTTTAACAAACAAACCTATGAAATGAGATGGGCTGCAGCAGGCAACATAGATCAACATATGCAAGAGGCTGAGGGTGACGAGGATGTGAATGCTGCCGAACAACCCTCAGTGAGGAGACAGAGAAGACTGTACAGACCCAGGGTAACCTAACAGGAGCTACATGAGCTGGAGATAGTTTAGCACTATAGGGTGGACAGAGACCTCCTACAGCAGATTGTTGAGCTGTGCCGGCCACACCTGACACATTGAACAGGCCAAGGGAATACCAAGGTATGTGTAGGCCTAGGTAAACTAGCCACAGGTACCTCCCAAAGCACAACTGGGGATATCATGGGGATCTCACAGGCATCTGCATCCAGGGTATTCCACCAATTCCTGGATGCCATGTCACCACATGTCAGTGAGCACGTACATTTTCTCAACACACGTGAGGTGTTGACCAGCAATATGCATCTTTTCCACCAAATGGCAGACTACCCTGGGGAAGTGGGTACTATAGCCTGCACGCACATATGCATCAAAGCACCACCCGGTGAGCAGGGTAGGGCCTACATTAACCACAGGAGCATCCCCTCCATCAACTGCCAGGTCATATGCGATGCCCAGGGCATTATACTGAATGTGTGTGCTGGCTGCTCTGGAAGCTATGATGATTCCGATATATGGCATCTGATGCAGCTGTACCGCAGCTTTGCCATTATGGACATCCCCTAAGGTCACCTAGCGGGGGGATGCTGGGTACCCAATGGAGCCATGGCTGATGACACCCATCAGAAATGCACACACACCTGAACAACAATGCCTTAATGTGGCACATGCACAGGCCAGTCATATAACAGAGCGTGTGTTTGGGATGCTCAGGTCATGGTTCCAGTGTCTGGACACATCCGGTGGAGCATTGCATTATTCACCAGCTACATGCAACCAAATTGTTATGGTATGTGCTATGCTACACAATATGATCCTGTGGAAACAGCTGCAGCAGGGACAGTATAGGGCAGAGCCACACAGCCCCCCACCATTGCCAAGGCCTGTACAGGCACAGAGTGACTCAAAGGAGGAACAACCTGAGCCGAACCCAGTAGGCAGAAGGAGGTGTGCCCAGTATGACCTGGCCTTGGCAAAGAGGCAATGCATAGCATATGCACTGACACAGTAGGGACCCAGGGAATGTCACCCTCTCTGACTCGCACAGACAGTAAAAGGGATGCCAAACATGACACTACCTGTGCTCAGCCATGTATAGGGAGTGTACTATGTGCATCTGACATAGGCAGCCCTCCAGCACCATCCTCAGGTGTGGCACACCCTCAAGGTAAGTCAATCAGCCTACTAATTGGCAGTTGTATTAGAATGTGTTGGTACCTGTAGCTATGGTATGGATGTGAGCATGCAATGGAATTTGGTGGCCAAATGTTAAGGCAGCAGACAGTAGACATCCATAGTGGCACCATGACATCTGTAGCACATACGTGGGTCACCATAATAGCCAGTAGTACACAGGGTGTCATAATCCACTGCGACTAATGGGCTGAGCATCATGTGTGTCCATACAGCCCACGCAAGTCTCAACCAGCTGGACAGGTGTAGACTGACACAAACAAATGCTGAACTATGGCCTCTGAATGTGCCCTATGGGTCAACCCTCCCACAACCCCACACAGACAGACTACAGCAGGCCAGGCAGTTGGATATAGGTTTTAAAGGCTAGGAAGTCAGAAACTAATATGTTGGTAATTAAGGCTAAGATCTATAGTACACCGGTATGCCTCTAGCCAGCACAATAGGTAGGTCTACACACTGAAATGGAGTGCCTGACATACCAGTACAGTACTAGCATATGTGTACATGTGTCAGGTGTGCACCCCATCTAACGTACACATGTACCAACAGTCTGGTGTGCCCCCCCCTCTCTCGTGTAGGAATGTAGATGCAGTCGGGCATCCCCCCCCACTATGCAGACATGTAGCAACAGTCAATGCCACATGACCAATGGATACCCTGTGGACACAGAATGCCACCTGTCAGTGTACAACACAAAGGTCAGCACCATATTACAGACTACCTAGACATGTAAAACATGCGATACAGCTGGCCATACTGGCCATGCTCACACACTTGATGGTATGATGGCAATGTCAGTCAACAACATACTGAATGGTCATACTGGCCATGCTCACACACTTAAACACATGAAGGCCAGGTCTGCAAACACCAGTGGTCCGGACATATCTGACGGTACATTCCTATACTGCTGAATGACTGCACTGTATGATATGTTTATGTTACTGTCCATTGTCTATATATCTTCCATGGCGCATTGGTAATTCACATTAGCTGTGTGCACAGGGTCCTGGTTCCAACCCTTGCAAAGGATGTTCATTTGCTTGCAGGGCAGAACATGCCCATTGGATACGGATGGAGTAAGGCACATTAAAGCAGTTTGGAGTGGTTGTGCATGGGTTTGCATGGTGTTAAGCACTCCTGACCTCTGGTTAAAGCTTCTTACACTTGGTTAGCCTCTACATTACTTTACCAGTGCAATACTCGCATACTGGTCACCAATCACGCTTACAGCTGCTCGCTCACGCACTTGCACATGCACCAACATTGTTGCTTGCATGTGTCACTCACACCCCTGGGTGGGAGCGATGACCACAATATTACCTTGTGATACTTATTACATCGGACTACATGACTACAGTATTGGGAATGGCTGCCCATTAGGCGATGGAATGGTGTTCGACTGTACGGTATCGGCGGCCTGTCCAGTGAATTAATCATTTTATTTGTGTGTTCCTCATATGATCTGCTCTCATCTGGCTGATACATGGGTACTGATACTCTTCAGTAAAGACAAGTAATTGGCTCTTGGGAACCACATCCATCTGCAGAGTCATGCTAGTGCATACCTATTGTAGGTTTGCCACCTTGTAAATTGTCCAAGGTGGGGCTTTAGGGTTAACACCTGTCCTACTTTGGGAAGGACAGTCCCTCTTTAGGCAGTTGTGTCCTGCGGAAATAATCAAGACATAGCAAATGTCCTGATTACAGGACAATATTATATTCTACGTTTCTTTAATAGTTACATGAAACAGTTATTTTATATATGTTATGTGAAGCAGCATAAGCAATTAAAATGTTACTAGACTAACTTTTATTTGTGCAAATAAGTATAATTCTGTACTATGCACAGCTGTAGTTATGTTTCATCCTGGAAAGTCTGACATTTCTACAGAACATGTCCCACTTTGGCCATTTGGAAAGGTGGCAACCCTATAGGACCTGTGTGTAGAGATGTCAGAATTTTCAGGGCAACACATACCCCCAGACAGTAGAAAGAAGAGTACTTTACTGATTTGCCTAAATACATGAGTATTCTTGTAGCATTATAGTTGCTTATACTGTTTCTTATAACATTTATGTGTTCCAAATACAAAAATAATTGTTTCATGCAACTACTACATAAATTTAGGAATTCTTTGCCCTAAATAACGGGACATTTGCCATAAGTCCATTTATTTTGCAGGACACACCTACCCAGAGGGTAGTGTCCCTCACAAATTGGACAGGTTTTAACCCCAAACTATTATTCTATCATCTTTCTAAGTTAGTCGGCAGAATATGCACTTTCCATCACTAGCAGACCTCGCATATGAATGGGGAAGAGTGATCACTGAATCAGGGACACTGAATAACACCCTCAGGGACACATTTCGATGTTTGGTGCTTTAACCTGATACACTGACAGTGCCAGAGCATATGTATACATACACATTATTGTCTGAAGTACATGTTGTTTATGACTCTTACATGTTGTAATTATTCATTACATGTATTTTGCAACCTGTCCTAATATCACTAGTTCTAGGGGGGATTAGTTGGGACTGTGTTAGATTACAATTCGTAATCACGGATGTCCATGGTAATCAGGGACAGGTCAATGATATGGTCCCTATGTGTTCCCCCAATGATTTACAGACTATCCAGTAGATGTGATCTTAAGGTTTGGGAGGTATGGGCATCTGCTATACCCACATGAGAATATTACATAGATCCACGGGGAAATCCTAATACTGCTCTGCCAACCAACACCTACACACCTAGGCCCGTAATTGCATACCCATAGTTCCGCTACCTGACATCCCTCTACAGCACTCATCCTTACTGTAAGCGCAGGTGGGGTATGAACACACCCCTACACACTGCCACTCTCCCCATGTCAGGACACATGTCGCTTGTTGTGTCAACCCATGTGATACCAGGCTTGCACAACCTTTTGTTCCATGTACAGATACATCCTGGTCGCATCAATCATTACTGGGCTTGCCTAGAAGAACAGAATTTTTGGTGTCCCACAAGGGACATTGCTGTCCATGTTTAAAGTGTGGACCTTGTAGATCTCTCACACTGGTAGTTTGCTGCCGGTGGTCTGGTAAGCAGTGGTGTATTTACCTTTATTGCGTGTCTGTATGTCTCAGCGGCCTAGCTGGGGGAGGATGGGTGGGAGGTAGACGTTTGTTTATTGGACCTCCCATCAACATATGCCCGGTCAGACGTATGTTACTTGTAACTGCTGTAACATAACCTAGGCATATACATGTGTATATTTAATGTAACATATATATATATATATATATATATATATATATATATATATATATATATATATATATATATATATGCATATATATATATATATATATATATATATATATATATATATATATATATATATATGTGTGTGTATATATATATATATATATATATATATATATATATATATATATATATATATATATATATATATATATATATGAATATATATACATCTGTGTGTCTGTAGACCAATACATTCCTCGCTCATACGCACTTACACATGCATAATGGTGTTTATATATGCTTCACCAGCATACTAGTGCCTTATTCATTGTGACACTGACACTTCACTCTGGTTATCTTGTAATCGGTATTTAGCATGTTATACAGTGGACAGATGACGCAATTTGTTCATGTACGGATTACTGATGGTAATTTGAATGTGATACTGTGTGATTTCACCTGTCCCTCTTCTGCACAGCCTATTAGTCCATCTACTATCGATGTTTGTATGTGCACATTCATATTATTTATGTCAACAAATGGAACACGTGTGTTACAGAGAATGTAC
>NC_056725.1:1117902496-1117937496 GCF_019279795.1 Protopterus annectens
GTATATCGTTATACAGCATAAAATTAGCAGGATATGCTTGTATACAGATTACGTGTCATAAATGGTGTGTGCTGCAGTCGAACTGGCAATGTCTGCTTGATAGTCGGATGCTCTAACCACTAGACTATTGGTCTTCTGCTTCATTTATATGTGTACCCCATGGTTCATAGTTACCCGAACACACGACTCAACACTTCACTAACACAGCAGGCATCCATTTTCCTGTTGGGAAAACTGCAGTACTACACATGCGCCATTCAATACCACTCTGGACCCTTTCCGCATATTGAGTCACTCAAAGTATATTCAGACCTCCTAAGCCTGTAGTCCTGACACATACATGTATTTGATTGTCAGGGTGTTCATGTTGTCATTCGGGTTTATGCTTGTCCGAATGGGGACCGGGACTGCCCTGTACATAGTTGAAAGTCAGACTTAGCACGAGGACATCATTCATTCCACTTTTAGCATCCTACCTGTGGTTGAGGATGCAGAGGTGTGCTCACCTCTGGCCATCCTGATATATAACAGCATTAAATATTACGGCTGGTTCCGCTGCTGTTTCCCTTCACATTCATTGTGACTGCTATATTGTGACCATGTTCATTCTTCATAACTATATTTATATATATATATATCTATACATATGTGTATCTTTATATCTCTCTTCATATATATCGGTCTGTACATACACATGCATATACACCTACATACGTTTTTACATTCCACATACCGTTTAATCACTGCCACCTACCCACTTGCATACCCGCTTACGTCTAGGGTTGCCACCTTTTCTAATGGACAAAGTGGGGCATTTTCAGGACACACATCAGATTTTACAGGCCGACACATACCCACAGTCAGTACAGGGTTTAGAACTTTACTTATTTTCCTAGATGAGAGCTTATTCTTGTAGCAGTTTAGTTGCTTATTCTGTTTCTTGTAAAATGTATGTATTTTACATACAGAAATAACTGTTTTATGCAACTGTTACATGAAATATGGAACATAATTATTTCCTACAATCACAGGACATTTGCCATTGTATTATTTTTGGTCAGGACACACCTGCCCAAACAGGGACTGTCCCTCACAAAGTGGGACAGGAGGTACCCTTCTTATGTCAGTGCCTTAATCACCCTATATCCAACTGCCACTATGCGAATGTGTAAAGTATATATTCTCGATAATGCATGTGGGGAGCCGTGCATCATGGTCAGGTGTTTAATCCCGGTTAGTAGGTTCTGCATGACTGGCTGGAGGCTGAGCAGTCTCATGAACCACTACTGCACATACAACTTGTGTCCAGATGTCTACAGGACTGGACATTGTGTCGTGACACCAAGTCTGATGTTTACACAGGATACTTATCCCATGAGGGATGTCCAAAAATTGAATAGACCAATAACCTCCAATAACCTTTGATATTTTTGGATTTACAAAAATGTGATAGGGTTATACATGCAAGGGATACATAGTTTGCAATCCTGAGACTGCCTAGGGTGAGACTGCCTACTAGATATGAGTAGTGGTCACTATGTGCAGATATGGCTGCGCCAAGCTAGCAGCCCGAGTATGGCTGGATTTGGTGGATGTTCAGGAATGGGGGGGTTGTGTGCTGTAGAGGGGATGATGGGTATTCAATTATGCATCCAGGTGTGCTGTGTGTGGATGGCTCCGTTCAGGCCAGATCATTATGTGGGTATGTGCCGGTGATGTTTCTGTACATGTGTATCGCACATTTTAATATTCATGTGCTTGTGAGATTGTGTTCTACAATATGGCCTGTCAGGTTGTATTGCAGATGTATATGTTTGTTCTTTGTGTTTCTTTCTGATTCACCCACTGCTCCCTCCTACACCTCCAGTTCACCTATTGTGCATCCAACACAGTCTCCCCTTGGAGAATTATTACATTACCCGCCCCCCACCCCCAAATTCCACACACTCCATCCATCCCTTCTCTGGTTGATGGCCCACGGCACGGTCAAGGGAACACAGTGCATACACTACATATCTCTGGTACCTGTATGGTTGTGAGGACTACCCTAACATTTTTCACCTTCCACATGCTGTACATCACGCAAATAGGTACACACAAATACTTATCTTTCATGACATGGTAGGTAGACCTGGGTAATACCCGTTCATCTTTGGCCCATCCTGACAAGGATGCCTTGGACCGCAAATTGGCAGATTTTGGGTGAATGCTCTGACCATTGGTAGGGTTGCCACCTTTTCATATGGCCAGGATGGAATATATTCGGGGCACACATCAGATTTTACAGGCCAACACATATCCACGGTCAGTACAACGGATAGTACTTTCGTTTTATGCCTAAATGTAAGCTTATTGTTGTAGCTGCTTCTTCTGTTTTGTTTACTTGCTTATTCTGTTTCTTGTAACATGTAGGTATTTTACATATGGAAATAAGTATAATATATGACTATTACATAAGATTTGGGATATAATTATGTCCTACGATCGCAGGACATTTTACATTTATAATGGTTTTGGTATGGACACAACTGCTCAGAGGGGGACTGTCCCTCACAATGTGGGGCAGGTGGTAATCCTGACCATTGGGCTAGGCTTAGCTATTGGTGGTGCACTAACATGATGCATTTTACTTCCACTTGGTATAACTATTGACACTATGATGGAATATGGGCACAGGGTTTTAAATGTCATATGTTCGAGGGATGGGGACTCAATATTCAGCCACGTGCATTTGTGTTTGCTTCTTATTTTTGTGTTTGCAAAACTGTCTTGTATGCTTTGCATATGTTTTAGTATCCACGGACACTGACAGGTGTGATCACTGTTAGAGGCAGGCTGTACTAGTCAGCATTTTAGGTTGCGCGTATGCAGCCGACATGATCACGCCTCCATGCAGAGCTTGGACACGCCCCTTGCACTCGTACTCATTTCCTATGCACGTGGCCATTACGGCATCACGCCTTCATTAATATGCATGTGATGCTGCTGCGCCATCTCTACGCCACACGGTCGCGCAAGGCTAATGCCATTCTTGCGCCAAGCTTCATGAATCCCAGGGCTAGTCTTTTGGGGGTAACAGGCCTTCTGCTGAGCATGCATTTGCTGCTGGCCTCTGTCAGATTTTGTTCTTGGTGAAGCAGAAGCTTCAGCTACCAGTGTCAGACCTCCACCAGATTGGTCCTCTGTGGAAGATTTACGTCAGACAGATTACACACATTCCATGTCTCCCTTACCCTTTACTTGGTTGTTCCAGCTGAGAAAATGGTGCTGTATGTTTTTTTGTGCCTGCAGTGAATTTGCCATAGCCATGTACCTTTACAGTTGAATTTTAATTCAGTCATTTTTCCCCACTCCCCACCCAATTGTTCCATGCAGGGAAATGTTATATAGTTGGACTACAACCATAAACACCTTCTTTATTTATCAATAAGTGAATCAACAAGAAAATGGTTTAGAGGGAGTTGGAATAAATCTGGAATAATTTGTATGTGTGGAGGAGAGGTACATACTGTTTAATGCATCACAAGAAGTACAATGACATCTACAAAGGAGATATATTTGTCATGTTTCATATCTCTTTCACATTGGTATGTTCTTTTTCTTATTATTATCTGTACAGATACCAGTTTGCATGTCATATGACATGTTTTAATAAATCATTTGAGTACTAGAAATCTTAACTTGTAATCTTTGAAAATAGTAACAAAGGCTATCATAAAGTACATCCATCCAAAGTTCTGGACATCTAATTAGAATAAAATATGAATGTTAACTAGCAGATAACTCTTTCTGCTTCAGGTAAGAATGAGTGACAAAAAATGATGGAAAAATATAAGTGCATTAGCAAAGAGACAATGTATAATCTGTACACATTAATTGTACTGCAAAATTGTACCACAAAAGGCCATTTATTTTTGCTTCTGAAAAGGGAGATTTAAGATGTGTTTCTTTAAATTATTGGTGCTACTAGTATTTTGATCACGTAATGTGGTTTTCTGATAAATAGTTCAAAAATAAAGTGTGATAATGAGGGTTGACAAAGTATCGTGAAAGGGACAATCAAACCTGAAAATAAGGACCTACTTCCAAAAATAGGTACATCATATGCAGGGGAAAATCATGCCTAAAATAGGGATTTTTCCCCAAAATAGAGACAGCTGAGAGATCTGTACTTAAGTGGGACAGATGCTTGTTAGAATGTGAGATACAAAATCATGCCAGACATTCAAATGCAGAATGGCATGCAATGTGTTTAAGATAAGACTAATAGCAACAATTTCATGACTGTTAAGGCTGTAATCATCATTTTATTTCAGTACTCTGCTAAGACATAATGACATGCTTGAGCCTATATTGTATATTATTGATAAAAAAATGTTGTTTGATATACTTAGTACAACATTTTTATTGTTATAGAGGGAATGCCAGTTGGATTTGATTAGGGAATTGCCTGCAATTAAGTTTGTAAATAATGTCTACTTTGCTGGTTTTGAAGCAGATTTTTAGTATCAATAGATTTTTTGAATTATACTGTTTATTCAGTACTGATAAAGCATTTTGTAATTGATTATAAAACTCAGTTTACAATTGTTAACATGTTTGTAAAACCAACAATTTAAATGCTCAACTCAGGAAACAACCTATTAAATAGATAAGTTCTATAACTGGTCCCTGTGGTCCCTGAGGTACAGCTGGTATGTCACCATTTGCAAAATTGGCCATTAATAATGACCCTGAAATTATTAAACCACCCTTAATCCAATTTACCATGTAAAAGTTAATGAACAGCTTTTTAAATCTATCTTTGATGACTATGTGGGCCATTCTTTCAATGGCTTTGTCAAGACAGATATATATATATATATATATATATATATATATATATATATATATATATATATATATATATATATATAAATAGTATCACACAAAATTCAAGACTGCATACTTTATCAGAGTAGTCTAAAAACTGCCTAAGTTAGGAAAATATGACTGAGATGCATTAAAACTGTATTAAATTATGTCTAAATCTGATATTGGTAAATGGTTGTAAGTAGATGTCAAATAATTGTTGAAAATATGGTACGGAAATTTAAATGGGCTAAATCTTTGTTTACAGATTTCTATTTAACTGTAACTTTGATATCCAAACTTTTCCCATTATACACATAAAGAGAATGTGTGTGTGTGTGTGTGTGTGTGTGTGTGTGTGTGTGTGTGTGTGTGTGTGTGTGTGTGTGTGTACCTATATTTTTCTGTGGCCATGTATGTTGCAAGTGTGTATACTGCGTATATGAACATACTATTTAATTATTTGAGAACGTGTGAAAAGCATACTCAGCTAAATGTTCGTTTGTGTACATGTGGATGTCTCAATGTATCTTTTTTTTATGAATGATGCAAACAGGAACACCACAGATATAGACATTGTACCTATTTATTCATTCGTCGAACAAGTAATATTTATGAAGATTTGACTTATGCTCTAATAGATAAGCAGACATTGAAACTCAGGATTGGAATCGCAATACTTTATTGCTTAATTAGTGTATCTCTTAATAATAAACAGCATAAAATATAGTTATTCCTCATTTGACTGCTATTCTTTATTTACCTTTTTTCTGTCTCAGTATACTTCTCGAATCTCTTGTTAAGGTGGGTGTCACCAGAAAAGTATGTGTCAAGCAGTACAGTAAAATATAAATCATATGTACAATATATTTATTATAGATGACAGATATGTAGTTCTGCAGGATTTATGGGTAGTTTACATTTGGATGCATTAGATAATTAAATTTACTACTATACTTCAATCTGCATAAGAATCTACAATAACACAGATACTACACAACAAATAACAATTTATTTATTTATTTGACATTTGTTAACCGGGAAAAGCCCTTTCTCAGTGGAGGCCCAGGGAGAAAAGCTCCACAGTACAAGTAAGCAAGAAAATTTATAAAATTGAAGATGAATACAGTGAAAAATTTACAATAAAACAGTTAAACAAATGTAGATGAAGCTCAACAGTACAATATAGCAAGAGGCATTATAACATTGAAGAAAAAAAACATAGCAAAGAAATATATACAATAAAACATTTGAATGAATTTAGATAACACATTGGGTTATCTTCAGAGGGCAATTGTACAATTAAGATTAATACTACTCTTACTCATTTAGTAATGACATACTTAAACACCCTGCTACTGCATATTAAGTTGGAGTGTATACGCTGGGGGTGTGATACATTTCATTGGGAAAGGATGCTGAGGAAGAGGTGAGACACTGGAAGAAAAGATGGTGCCAGAAATCATACCCTTCTGTGGAATGGATACCAAGCCACTATGTGCCTGTCTTCTTATGTTATATTGTAGCCAAGCGAGGGTCACATGTGAAGGGTTTCCATGGCATGGATGACGTTCTGCTTCACATCCTCAGTCTGCTGTACTTTTGCTGGTAAGAGTGTCAAGAGCTCATGAATGTTTGTGGCAAGGCTATGGTAATACTATTTTCTCTTTTTTTATTCTTCTCTCCCACAGAACCAAGCCTAGTGTGTCATCTACCTGTTCTCAGTTGGTCCATTCAGTTTGTGGCATTAGGAGATGAGAATCTCCAGATTATGTGAGATCCATATTGTTTGTTTGTGAATCCCCAACCAGCTTATGTTATCTTTAGTGAGTGTTGGATGGTAGGGACCAAGCCAGCTTGCTGGTCCTGTGGGGTGGTCTTCCTCTATCTCTGTGGAGTAACTCTGTCCCCTCCCCCCTCACAGTAACTCTTATGAGCTTCACTATATACTGCCATCTAGATGGAAGCAACCCTCCCATGATGAATTCCCCTTGGTTTACTGTGCGACTTGCACAGGGCAATACAGGTGTGCTAGTTGTTTTCTATGTGTTGAACCGCAGCCACCACCTCCTCCCCAGGATGGGTGGATTGGCAACAGCCTCTTATTCCAATCGTCCTTCCTCAGATCCTACAGATATGCAAGCCATTATTCAAATTTGGTTGCCTGTGGCATACTCAAGGCTTTGTTCTTTTATTCCATAGAGTTGTCCTATATGTTACTAGTTTACCTAGACTTGGATGACTTTTGCTAGTGAGGGATGTGATTCCTAGAGACAGGCAGCTGTTGTCATTCCTGGCAAGTGGGGGGGGGGGGTTCTGAGAACTCCAGGCATGACCTTTGAACATACCCATGCAGTGGCCCATGAGAATGGTCACTCAGTGTCCATATACTTTACTGGCTATGGACAACATTGAACTGTCAGTCTTAGCAAAGATGATAGCAATGCCAATTTTATTGAGGCTGGTGATCAGTGCAGCTTTATGTACCACCAATGTCCTCAACTGAAAAATAAGTTCATGGTGTCTGGTTTCCATGTCCTCATATAACTGGACAGCATCATCACAAAGGCCAAGTCTGATACCTGCCAGACTCAGTAAGGACTATAAGGCAGCAGATTATCCCTGGATCACATTCCTGCACATCTGATGATTAAAGTCCAATGTTGCCTGCATGTCAGGGGAAATTGTGATGTTGGATGGTGTTGGGTCCTCCTATACTGTTGGCCTATGGTGCATATACCCACTAAGGAAGCAGTGTGCACCCCAGAGCTAGAGTTTTCATACAGATAAAATATCTTTGAGGATGTCAATTACAAGAATGTCCCCATTCACATGGATGCTGTACAGTCCAACAATAAATCCTCTGGAGATCCATTATCTTCAGCCATACATGAACCCTCTGTTCAGGGATTTTTGAGATGGACACTAGCACCACCTTGACCTGTAATTGTGACACATCTCCTTGAATGTGAGTAACATTGCCAAACTCCACAGAGGTGTGCCTATCAACATTTTGTCCAGCCACAGACATTTCAGCATGTCGCCCATCACTGCTTCCACATTTTTATATATAACACAGAAAGTATCATAGGAATACCTTATAGTACTCCATAATGCTGTCCTGGAGATATGCAGCACATACTTCTTTATGCACACAACGTCTTATTATATTGTCTCTAGTGGAGGGAACCTGTTTCACACCTGATATGAAATGTGCATTAAGCCTACTTTGTTAGGATACACTAACTAGTGTAACAACTGTGCATGCATAATATTGCTGTATATTAATCACTGGTCTATCACCTACAGAGACACAGGTGGAATGTGTCAGGTCAACAGTGGCATCCATATCCCTGGCTGGGATAAATCCTTTTGCAAACTCTTCTTCCAGTACTACATGGAAATCCTCCAAGTCCATAACACTTGTTGGCTCCCCATCCCCTGTAGTGGTTCTCTGTCTTGTGGTCTTCTGTGCCTTCTGCTTGGCATGACTGAGCATGTTAGCTATGACAGTGACTTTACGTCCCACATAAAAGACTGCAATGCCTGGTCACATGATAGTTGGTTATCACCTCTCTACATATCATATGAAGGGTATGCACCTTGAATATCTACAGCAGAACATTGTTTTTAGCATTACATCATCTTGTGGACATGGTGAATCCTGTCAGCTGAAGTGCACCTAGCGTGGGGTGAAAGGGACAGCCACCTCGGGTGCCAAGTGTTAGATGTCACAATTGGCAGAAGCTGATCAGTTTTAGTGCAACACTGGCATTTGAATGAATGTATTGTATTTGGGTTGAAGTGCTTTAACACTCCATAAGTGGCAGGCTGCTGGCATTAGCTGTAACATCTGTTTGCTGCAACTATAGCAATCAGTTTGCTACAGCTTAACAAAAAGTTAGAGCTTTTTTTTTGTTTGTTTGTTTTTTGGTCCTCAACTTAAGATTGGGAGGGGGGTCCAGATCAGGAGATGGCCTTGTGCACCAGAATCCTCAATCATCATTTTTAACAGAATGCAGGCCTCACACATTATGTTACAGTACCACATATGACTTCCTGACAGAAAATAGCCTATAAAATATTCTACTGACATTGCATGATAAAGTTCTCTCCCATAACTAGTGGGTTAATTGCTGCTATGGTCATTAAAACATGTATGCAAACAGTTCAAGTATAAGACAATATTATGTTAACGCATACATATACACACATACATACACATACACCTAGGAAACATGCCTGTTAGTCTACCCTACTCCTGATATCTGAGCAGTTGTTTTAAAGGAAACTCCATACTTTGCCAGCAATTTCCATATGTCTACTGCTATAAGAACTTTCAGTGTTACTTCACAGTTTTACACGACTGCACAGTTTTGCATGACTCACATGATCAAAATGGCAATGCCAAACTATATTCTGCAAATGTAAGCCCCTTTTCAGACTATGATGGCAGGTGAGTCCTCGTGTCATTCATGACTATGAATCACTTAGTTTCACTTGTGCACTTTGGACATATAATGAGAGGCATGTCCATGGCAAACTTCTTATTATCAAATTCCCAAAGCAAGAAACAGGCATTTACATACATCTGCATTGCACAACAGATCATGAATACATAGTACTGGATATGGCATTCTCCTTTGTGTGTAATCACACAAGCTGCTGACAGTTGGTATACCATTTGACATTTGGCATCCTTCAAGGCAGAGATGGTTTTGACCACTAGCAGACAGAGTTTTTGCAGCGTATGCAAAGGAGACAAAAATATGTCTTTATCTCCTTTTCACAAAGTTCAGGCCATACTTCTCAACTGACCAGATTTTTGCAGAATGTCCAGATTTTTGCATCATGTTTTTAGTCTGTTCCTCATCAAATTTATTATCTTCTGGCAAATCACTGAATGTTGAGGTCACTAAATGATGACAGATGTTTCAGACTGTATATCCTCATAATATGCATACTAAAGCAAAACCTGCTATCCTAGCAACTTTTAAAGCTTATAATAGCAATATTTAAAATCTGTCCCAGATTTTGGAACTTTATACCCCATTATTTTGGCTTTGTTCCAATTTCTTGTATTAACGGTTTGAGAGTTATACCTGAGACAGCAGCTTCTGGTGCCATATAATGGGACCTTCCACTAACTGGATGCCTGGCATAACCTGGGTCTCATGCTGAGCAACGCTACATACATCCAACAGTCTGCAGAACAATGCAGACAAAACTGGGATGACCTGAGGTGTCACTTGCTTGAAAGACCACAGTGCTAGGAAGTTAGAGTTTAAAGAGAATGCACAGAGAAATACTATAAGTGTGTACATGTTTTTTTAGTTTGTTTTAAATGCATACCATCTGGCACATATTAATATTGTGTGTACTTTTATGTTTCAACTCATCAGGAGGTACTTCTAAACAGTGTGGGGTGCCAAAGAGGGTAGCAGTTGCTGGCTTTAAGATGGAATATGGATCACTGCTATCTGCCTTAAAGTGCTGTCACTCTTATGGCACTTTTTTATTATGTCTCAAATCTGCAGGTTCACATAATGAGGAAGACGATTGAGAATTTCTTGCACCCCCATCACAGGCTTCCTCTCTTGTGGCTGGTGGTGGGTCTGATGATGGTGATATGGTTGGCTCACCAGAGAGGGATGAAAATCCCTTCAGGTGCACACCCAGGTCCTAGCACCTGTTCACTAACCACAATTGTAGCAGATGTCTGAGGCAGTGATAAATGATGTAGTCAAGCATCAGGTTGGTCAACATCATGACCAGAAAAGACTCTCCTTTGGTGAGTAGCAGATTTGTTGATGTGGAAAGCTCTGACCATCAGGCTGCCAAATAGTCCATTGTCATCTGGCAATGCCTACATGGGATCCATCTGCAGTGCCTAAATGAGGTTATCAGCTGATGGATGCTGTAGGCCTGTAAGCCATCCTGATGCCACCCCTGTCATCAGCATCTCACCCTATCCTATAACAGGTATGACTGCCTTCATAGTCTGTTCTGCCACATACTTTATGTATGAACCCGGTCTAGATCCAGGTCTCCGTAACGCCATTAGTCCACCTTCTTTATGTATTGCCCAACCCTTGTTATTCCATCCTTATATCAGTAACACCACCCCTGTTTGTCTGTACTGTTTTGTGTCTGTTTGTAGCCCCCACACACTATCCAACACCCTCTTGCCATACCCCATTTTCACTTGCATACTGTACCTTATACCTTCTCTTCTTATATATGTAAATGGGATTCTATCCACAAAGAAAGACATGCTGTAACCTACCTTTCCACTCTTCCAAGAACCACTGTCCTTTTCTCTCTGTGTGCTTCTGTCCACTTGCTGTTACTGTTTCATACTGTCTTTTGCATCCCCTTTCCTTCCTACTGCCAAGTGTTACACAAAATGATCTTTTTCTGCTAATACAGTGATATCTGCCTGTATAAATTGCCTGTGTATATGGTGATACATACCTGTTACATAAATAACTATTGCATGAATTATCCAACCTGGTACATTAACATGTACATAGTACAAGTATTCCATCAGTCAGGCCAGTGTTGCTGCTACATTGCAGCAGTATGTAGATAGTATTTTTTTTTTGTATTAGATGACTCTTTTCTCCAGATGCCAGCACTGGTAATGAGCTTCACTACTGGACTTATCAGGTTAACTACATCTACTAAATAAATATGTAAATGCATAGATACATAAATAGCCATTGCATTATTGCTAGACAGTGTTATGTGATTGCACTCTGATTGGTTTTGGCTCAGATCATATTTAAATATGCTTCTTTCTTCATCATTTCATTTACACGGCTTTCAAAGGAGAGAATGAATGACTGGACAAATGAACACATAAATAAACGCAGAGATCAACAAAAGTACAATTTGATAGTATGCAGCATTTCAACATGCAGCATTTCTACTTAGAGCAATTACCTATGCTGCATTAGGTATAGTATTTTTTCTTTAAACTGTTTTTTTATTTATGCTGTTCCACATAAATTTCAAATGAAAAAAATTAAAAAAAGCAAAAGACGGTAACAATATAAGGTACAGAAAGGACATAAACATATAATAAATACACAGAAACTCATACTTGACTAGAATATTCTTTCAAGGTAATACTGCACTTCCAGCAGACAACTTACATGTTGTAGCATACTTGAACTTAGGACAGTTTATGTAACTGACTTTTATCTTTCAGTGTAAGTAATCCTCGGTATCCTACAGACTGCTAAGAGGTGATCTTTGTCTGGCTAGTGTCTGGCATACAAGGCATTGTCTGACTCAGTATTGATGGATTTACTGCACATCAGCAAGCCAAATGGCGTCAGACGTACTTGGTCTAGGAATGTAAACCTCTTCTGCCACAACAACACAACAGATTGGAGGACAGGTATATCTTGCATAGGATCCTGTTGCTCTGGAACAGACTCCTCATCCACATAAAACAAAGTTCATCCCTGTCCATATTCAAGTTCAACTTGGATGTATGGGTGAGAAACAGAAAATATACCCCAGGACTGCCCCCTGCACTACTAATGGACATAGACAACTCATAAATGCTTTTTCTCATGCACAGGTCCCATCAAATTATCTGTGGTATGATCCCATGTATTCTCATTAGGGCTAATATATAATTATCAGCCATGGGATGGGTAAGGCCAATCTCTAGCCAAATGGGATTGGTTAAATTGAAGCACAAAAAAGGACATGTACTAGCCTTAAAATGACCTACAAAGGCAGCTAGCCTAGTACTAGCCTATGAACCTAAGACTGACTCTTCAGCCTCGCTTACACATTTCTGCCATAAGCAATCACTTTTGCAATACATTTTTTTTTTTTGCTCTCTACATCACATAACTCCATGAGAACTGTAACTGGTCTAAAATGTCTCACAGTCAGGGCTGAAAACACCCTATCACTACTGTACACCTTAAGCTTTGCTTTAGTTCTTCTGTGACTTTCTTGTTCATAGATTAGGACTAGGTTAATTGCCCTTATGGGCCATTTTAAGTCTAGTCAATTACCCCATGTGAGAATCAAACCATGTACCTTGCATCTGCATGGTAAACGCCTTAACTATTATGCCAACGTCCCACCATGCATTGCTCATGCAGCATGTATCATTCATGTAGCAATTCTTCTTTGGTTCCCATAGTGCAGCAGTCACTGGGTTGAAGGCCTTTGTAAAACACGCAGCATAGTTTGTGTAGGCAAAGCAGTTCCTGGCATTCTTCACATAGTTTGTAGGAACAAAATTATATAACTATTTGATCTTGGTACAGTCAGGTGACACACCTTTTCAAGGTTCATAGGTTAGTACCAAGATTATGGTCTACTAAACTTTGAGAAGCTTGACCACTGTCCTCCTGTGCTAGAATTTTTGCATAACCATATGATCATCCAATTGCCCTTTAAAAATACAAGTAGGAACTGACCCAGTTTTAATCTGATAGAGAGATTACTCCAAAGGTGAGAGAAATATTGGATAGTAAGCCTGTCACATTTGCTCTCTTTAATAATGGGCACTAATCTGCCCCTTTCCCTACCCTAACCCTACACTCTAACATCATTAAAACCTTCCTGTAACACTGCCAGTATTCATAAAAAATTGAGGCTAGTGTTATTGGGGGTTTTAGTTTTAATACTTGGAGAGGAAATAGTTTTGGCCCCACTGCAAAAAAGATGTTTTGGAGAAGCATTTACTATATATGAAGTTTTAGACATAATGTGCTTTGAATAAATGTGTTTTAGATGAAATCTGTATTTGATGAAATTTTATGATTAGATGAAAAGTAATAGAAATATACACGTGAGTGTGTGTGTGTGTGTGTGTGTGTGTGTGTGTGTGTGTGTGTGTGTGTGTGTGTGTGTGTGTGTGCACATAGCATATGTAGTTTATTTTGTGCTATTGTAGTTCCTGCCACTAAACACTGAACACAGGGCATATATTTGTAGGTTGTGGAATACTGGCCATGAAACACTGCTGTGTTAATTCAAGATTCTGTGCACACTGATTAACAAAAGGCATTTATTATCACCCTGACTCAATTGCATGTTCGTGCCAGGAAAAGCAAGAGACTTGCCAGGCTTTCCCAATCCCATCAAACAGTTGTGATCAAAACAAACAATGTCTCTTCTAATATGCATATTTGTTTAAGGAGAGTGTGACAATCACTGAAATACATCTTAACATGTTTTATTTATTATTTGCTTTATTTTTAGTTTTAGGGCCCATTTCAAGTGTTTTGATAAGAGTAAAGGAAAAAGCCAAATTTGTAAAGGAGAAACTGTTGTGAATCTGCCTATTAAATTATTTGCGATGCCATCAACATGTTCGGTTGGGACATATTTTACCAGTGCATGGATCAGATTTTTTACAAAGGTGGTCAGTAATGTGACTGGCCAGCTTTTCTTGCCAATTTTATAGGGTTACAGATCCAGTGTCATGTTCTTTCCCATAGACATTACAACACATTGTTTACTTCTTTAATGCCGGCCTATTCAAAGATTATTTGCATGACATTTCTTCTATAACATTCTCAAATAGCTGTGAAACAGTTCCTGAAGGGGGTTCTTTGCTTGAGTATTCCAAGACATCCTGACAGCCTTGCTTGGACTATGAATTATGTAACTAAGAAATATTAACTTTTCCTACAAACGTTTAGCAGAACTGAGGTACTTATCCTAGAAAACTTGTTTTCTTTTTCTAAATATTGTTTGTCTAGAGGGATACCTGAATAAAAAGCCTTTGTGATAAAGAATCATATATCATTCTCCACAAAGGCAGAGGATCTCTGGCAATAATTCCTTCTTTCATCCCATAGATAGCCTCTGAAGTATCCTTGAAACAATCAGTTCTGCTGCCCCTTTCCCTCCCTAAACAGGAGAACACCAATGGCAGAACTATATGCACTAGTTTCAAGCACAGGGAGAACATGTACTAAATGGAAAAAAATGAGACAGTCTAACCAGTTATTTGTGTCATTTTTGGAAAGAAAGAGAGAGCTGGCAGTTACAAAACAAAGAACTAAATGAAATGGTTATCTAAATGTAATACCATTTATTACAATAAGTACAGCAAGACTTTGAAAACAGGGCTCAGTTTCACTGGTCAGCAGTTACATCTGCAGCATTTTTTTCAGAAATGTATCTGTCCAACTTATTTATGAAGCAGCAACTTGGACTCTCACACATTTCCCAAACATTACAAATGGGATAAAAGTTTACTCCAACAAATAAATGAGACAAGGGGAAGGGATAGATTTGTCACACAGTACCTACCTGTTCTCTGGAAAAAAAAACTTCCTATCCATATTAAGCATGTTGACATGCTCTTTGCCTTTAAAAAGTAGTTGTTAAAATGAATTGGCATTCACTCCTGATATGACTTTCCTGGCCTTTCATGAAAAAAGAGTTATGGCCAAAGGTGGGTACTGACAAGCTGAAAATGGGCTCTGGACTTAGTTGCCCCGCAAATTCTATGATCCTAAGATCTGATCCGCATGTACAGAACAGTTTGCATTGACTGCCTTGCATGACTTTGTGAAACTTCCTCTCTTTACAGAAGCTGAAGGTACTCTGTGTGTTGGCCATCATCATTTGGATTTCCTGAAACAATGACCCTTATGATAAACATAGTACAGTTTTGAGAGTAGTCTTACCATAAAAACAGATGTATAAAAAACAGAATTACAGCTACAGTCATCTGTTTCTCAATGTTTCACCCATATTTAGTACAATGGACATTCTTATATTGAGTTTTGTACCAGAAACAGATTTTACTGTGTGCAATTGTCTGGAATTGCTTTCTCTGTCCTTCTCTTTCTCCATCTCTCTCCCTCTGTATGTAGATATGCATATTTAGATATACTTAAATAGGTTAAAGTTACACATACTATGTTTTGTTTCATTTTCCTCAATAACCATAGGGGGATTTAATGCACTGGGTTGCTAGAAAACAGAATGTTGTTTTTATACAGGTATGTTTTCCTTAAGGCTTTTTCAGCCTTCCCTAAGAGCATTTGTTGGCATAATAGCTCCATTCTTTGCTGTTTTCTGAACCTCACAAAGTACAGAGTGGGTGCACTGTACACTGTCCTTGAGAATTAGGTATGCATCTAGCAGCTGCCATGTGAAAGTCCAGCTGTGCACCTCTTATATATAGCTAGCTGTCTAAAAAAAAACCTTTGACCAACGGACTGGTGTTCACCTATGGCAATATCACAATGTTGTCTGGATCTCCTTCAGCAGTGATCCTATTATGCAAACACAAACCGTTATGGTGAGTGAACTCACACATCTATACTTTATAAGGTTTACATTTGAACAGCTATGCAGTGGCACATAGCAACCCAGAGTCTGCTTTTGTTAATTGCTACAATCATTTTTTATGTCAGGCTGTTGGGCTGCAAAAACACCCCAACCCCATGTGTAAAAATGGGAAAAAGAGGTTATAGATGGATGGGTGATGGGCTGCAAAAGTCATTCACACTTGTGTACAAGGAAAATGAGCCTTCAGCTCTCTCTGCACTAGACTTCTAGTTTGAGCAAAACTCTTAACCTCTTACAGCAAGAAATCTAGACAAAGACATTAATAAAAGTGGGACAAAGACCCAAAAATAGCGACAATTGTTAAATATTGCTCTTACAAACTTAGAAAGTTGATAGAATAACAGTTTTTTTTGAAGGTCATGAAGTCTGAAACTCAAATGTCTGTCATTATTTTCTAACTTCAGCCTTTAATGATTTGCCACTAATTTGCCAGAAAACCACAATTTTATGAAAAACAGACCAAAAATATGAGGCAAAAATCTAAATATTCTGTAAAAACCTGTACAGTTGGGAGGTATGAGTCTGAGGTCATAAGAAAGACAGACAGGGTGCTAGAATTCACAAACATGAATCACCATTTATTTATTTAACATTTGTTTACTGGGAATGTCCAACTTGGAACAAAGCCAATTTTCAGCAGAGGCCCAAGGATTAAAGGTCCAGATGCATATCTTTGTACTGTGGGAGGAAACCGGAGCACCCGGAGAATACCCACATGAATGCAGGGAGGACATGCTAACTCCACACAGAAAATACTCCAGCCGAGAATCAAACTGGAGAACCTCTTGTTGGGAGGTGACAATGCGACTGCTGCACCACTGCGCCATCTGGGATGTTGTGAGTCACACTGAAAGCATTCTAGTATGATGAGTTAACATTTACGCAATTCATGAAGAAGATCATGCTAATGATGTGCCACAGATCACTCTGTAACATACATGCCATAATGAGTATGTAAGCCTACATGTGCACCACCAGCAATGCAGGTCAAATGCACAGTGCATATTACCACAGAATTGTGCTATTGTGAATAGGAGAACTGGTTCTTCAAAGTGCAGTCATATGGTACTCTACGTCCTGTGGTAGTGTAGTACCATAGCTTTACTGAGGTGTCAGGGGTAAGATCTCATTTAGGTTTAAGCAAATCAGATTTTGCAATAATGTTTATGGATTTTGTATGAGCTGGTCATGTTCCAGTTGCTTGTAAGCTAATTGCTTGTGAATGAATAGCTACATATGCATTCAGGTTTGAGCAGACTCAGATGCACATCAGCAGTCTCTTAAGTACACTTTTTCTAAGATGATTCAAGTTCAGAGGTTGTATATAAAGAGATCAGGGGTATGGGTGCAAAACTTCCCATTGAGATTTGTGTAGAGTAGACCCTTCCAAAAATGCTACTTTCTAATGTTTTCAATGTTCTGCTTTTACTGTAAGCAGTTTTCTTAGGGAGCAGGCGGCAGTGTGTACATAAGACTTAAGCAACTGGTATCCAAGCTCATATCAATGCTCAGTGTTTGTTTGGCAGCAGGCTGTTATTTTTTAAACTAATGTTGCTTTTTCATAGTACCAATAAGGAATACAAATTAACATTTTCAGGTTCTCGGCAGAAAGTTACCCTGTGCTTTTGGCTCCAGACTACATGTTGCTGTTTATAGTAGAATGATTTTTTTTTCTGGAGAAAGGTTTACACAGTGTGGGATGGTTGGATTAAAAATCTGGAAGTATATCATGTGTTGGATAATATAAGACAACGTGATGAGCAAATAATGAGTTAAGTGGCATATGGAGTGACAATCCAATATAGTGTGCAGACAGTGCAAATAGGTCCTTTTCAAAAATGCAGACAAACAAAAAAGACACTTTCACACATTCTGAAGTATGGTGTCAGGAATGTGCTTTTAACTGAGTAAGGCAGATCGATTTGAGAGGATTGCACTATGATCGTTTATCTGCAGTATTCTGTAACTATATAACATAGCATACTGTACATGCAGTCAGTACAGCATAAGTGGATAGTTTGGCCATTATTTAATAACACTCACCTTTAAATAAAGCTTTATGCCATAACATTAGCGTGACTGCAACATTTCCCAGTGATGAACAAAACAAATAGTCACGCACAAAACCTTCTAGGTGAAAACATCAGAAAGACCCTAGCACCCATTAAAATGGTGAAATATGTCAGGGTTTGGCTTTCCTGAATGGCTAAAGAAAGACTTGTAAAAATTAAAATGTCAGGTGCATTCAGAAGCTATAAGAAGTAAAATACTTAAATATCCTTAAGGGGACATTTGCATATTTACCATAATATCCTTCAAAGTATATTAAAAGTACTGCATAGTGCAATATCTGCCTTACCAATATATTTTTGATGTTTTTGCCTAAATGATTTTTTTCTGTGTAACTATTTTGTTTTGCTTATGTTACAAAACTGAAATATGTGATTTTTCATTACATAATGAACTGTATTTTAGAAGGAAATATATGAATATCTTAGTGCTATATTCTTACTGCAGCTCCGTAAAAGTAAGAATAGAGATTTTTATCACAGGAACAGCAATATTATTAATAAACTGCATTTGAAATTTGATGGTTATACAAAACAAAATTGGCCAATCAAAACTTGCTAAGCTAAACTTTAAACACAAACAGTACTACCGATATACTTATGCAGCACAATAAATATAAAAAGTGCAGATGTACGCATATTATTAAGGAAGTTGTAAAACAGAGTTCTTTAATATGTTCTTGAAGAGGGGTCGGTAGTTTTGTAAGGAGACATCCATTGTGCAGAATAAAGTGACAGGACAATGTACATGAGTTGTACAAATGTGGACTAAACGTGAGAAATAGAGGGGTGCGATGTAGAAGTAGTTAGAGACATGGCTTTCAGCCTTCTGTGTCCAAACTGTGAGACACACTTTCTTACAATGTGGAACACATGGACAAAATTAAGAATACTTACTACCAACTTTGGCTCACAACATAGTTGATAACTGCTTATTCACAGCTGAAAAAATCTTCTTTTGATAAATTCATATGACTCTGCATTATTCACCGTGGATATTTGTTTAAAAAATCTTAACAGTGAATGTGTGGTTAGACCCCTTCTTTGTGGAACAGTATGGTATGTAGAGATTTTATTATTCGCAATGAGGAATAAATATTTCTTCTAATAGAGTACAAATGAGAGGTACGTGATTATGTATATGTGGAACGTTTAGTGGCTTGAAAGAGTTGTACAAGACAAAAGTTGCAATGTAGCTGACTCAATATATTTTTGTTTTACTGCAGTGTAACTGTGAACTCACTCAGTTTTGTGAGTTCCATGGGGTGATTATCCTTTCTTCTGGGGCTGTGCCAAGGCCAGGGACCAGTGCTCCGTCTATAGACTGAACTTCATAAGCCGTGCACTTTACTCACAGCTCTTTCAATACTATAGGTGTTAACCTAGCCAATTATACCTTGTGAGACTCAAACCTTGCACTTTGGCAAACACCTTAGCCATTCAGCCACACTCACACTAACTTGAAGTGTCAGTATTACTTTTAATGTACTTAAGCTCCTCTTCTAACTATGCAGGTAAAGTCTCTGTACCTGCTTTCCCTTTTCTCTGTAGTACTGTCAGTATATATTTTTCAGTTATTAATGTTTCCCTTTATTTGCAATACAACTTTTTCATGAATGAGAAAATAATCCTCCACTTCCACTGTTGTCCTGCAGGAAAGAAAAGAATGCTTCACTCAAAGACCAATGATATTAATGTATTAATAAAGGTTTCCTTAAACAGGGTTACTTATAATTGATTAGTATCAATATATTAGTACAAATATTTCCATCACATATTTGTTTTGACAGTCTGTTACACGTCTGTGAACATAAATATTGCACAATATGTTAGAATAGCCACATTGTACCTCTAATATAATTGATAACACGATGAGCTGCAAGAGTACAGACAGATTTGAATTATTTTTACACCATACTTTTAAGTTGCATTCCCAAAGCATTCTCTTTAAAAAGAATGAAATGTACAATGAATGGCGAGATTTTTGGTATATACTTAATGCAACTGTGCTGCGGTGGTGGTGCTGCAGTAGCGTTGTTGCCTCCCAGTAAGACGTTGTCCTATTTGATTCTCAGCAAAAGCGTCTTCTGTGTGGAGACATGCGTGAATGGGCATACCTTCATTGAAGGTTGTGTGTCAGAGCTGGCAACTCGGCACGTGAAAATCTACTGCCAATCATTAGCGGACCGGAGTTCCGTTGTGGCGACCCCTAACTGGGAAAAGCTGAAAGACACAACAACTTAATGCAACTGTGCAAAAAAATAGTGAAATGCTCATTTTACTTTTCATCAGAGGAAGAATAATAATATTAAAGTGTTATCTGGGGAAAAAGAAAACTCCCAAAGATACCACAATCTTGATTTTTTAAAAGCAAAACTTTGAAACTGTACATTAGTGATCACACATGACACTGTCAATTATTAGTGAATCATTCTCAGGCCTTGCTCTTGTGTACGTATGTGCATAATGTGTATGTGTTCATTTGTATGTATGTATATATGGATTCACTTTATAATCTTGAAATACTAAAATACCAAATTTTAGTATCTTGAGACTATAAAGCCAAAAGCCCAAAAAACCGACACCCAACAACTGCGAAATTCAAAATCCCGACCATTCACATACACACACCACCACACAAACAAGCACACATACACCTACCTAATGATACCACAACAAACAAAACAGCACACACCAACACAACATAACAAACAAACACACATGCCCTACTTATAAGCAGGGGAGGCAAGCCCCTCTGCACCCGCCATGTGGGGGGCTGCATTCCCCACACTCCTGCTACTTACATATACTAACTCTGAGGTTACACTAAACACACAAACACATAAAACCCACCACTACACACACTCACACACACTAGAATCCCTACCCAGTACCCTTACAAGAACACCAGTTACCTGAATCCCCAGCTAAATCCACAAACCGCACTGCACGTCACAAACACGACAACACAATGGTAGATTTGACATTTCCACATTCGATATTATTCAGTTTCACGTAACTGCACTTTTGACTTTATAGTTACAAAATACCAAAATTCGGTATTTTAGTATTTCGATATTTCAAGATTATAAAGTGAAACCATATATATATATATATATATATATATATATATATATATATATATATATATGGATCCCCTACACATGATTGAAATTTCAGAAAACCGAAACCCATATGACTGAGACCATATGACTTTTGAAATTTTGATCATGCAGAACTGGCATCTCCATATAGTACAGAATGGGAATATTCCCATGTTCCGCAGTGTGGTGCGATCTCAGAGTTGGTATATTTAAATTGCAGATGGTGTGGAGGGAGCGGGGGGGGGGGGTCCTGCAAGCAATGTGTAAGTAAGTTTTCATTCATTTTTTTTTTTTATTTCTACATGTTTGAAATTTCAAAAGTTGAACATATGGTTTTGGCCATATGGGTTTCAGCTTTATGAAATTTCAATCATGTATAGTAGACCCATATGCAGTTCAGTGTTTCCAAAGTGATTAGAATATGCTTTCTAACTGAATTATGGTCTCTTGAGTGCATATGCAATGAATGTTAAACTAATGTAAGATATTGATATATATAACCACATTTAGCTTAATTCAGTATAAGTCCGGTATGCACAGTTGTTATATGGAATATCAGCAGACAGGTAAATAACAGGAAATGTTTAAAAACATGAGGATGAAAAATCCAGTAGAAGTTTGCTTTTGTCAGGAAATGCGGGTTAAAAGTAATGACTACAATTACTTAAATGCTTCTACTCCTACTGACTACACTATTTTATCTAGCTTGCAAAGCAATTTTCTGGATATGTATATAAAGTTAGATTTTTTTCTTGTATATTACTACATTACCAGGAAGTTGTATAGTGACTTGGGTTTGACTTCCAGTGCACTGGGTTACTTCTGATTGCTTTCTACAGCAGTAACATGTTACATTACAAAATATTGTCTTGGAGCATTATTTTTGTGGTTTATTGTGATGATTTATCACATTTTCCTTCTGATTTTGGTTACAGTAAATAACTGTAATGTACCAAATCAGTAAAGACAACAGTTAGGACTTTCCCAGTCTGCCTACCAGAATCATAGCCTTAAATGAATGAATGGTTTGTTGACTAACAATGCATTAGTGTAAATCCACTGAATTCTGACTTGTCAAATATATTAACAGTGTTAACTGCAAGGTCATTGAATTATGGCAATAAGGAAGTTTTCCATTACCCCTCTGGTTCGGCAATCTACAGTTAATTTATTTAGTGATGCAAAGGTCTGGGAGTTTATGGGTTTATCCTATAAAAAAGCTTTTACCAGTTTCTAAGCTTCCACTTCATGCGGTTCTCAGCAAGTTTCTTTAACAAAGCCAGAAGATAATAAGTAATCTGTCAATATTTAGTCATGAATCCCTGCTGCCAGCTTACTTGCTGAATTAGATGGCAGTGTAGTCAAAATGCTATTCATTTTCCTTATTATTTCAAAGACATCCTTGTGTGTGCCACACACCATGTGTGTTGTATGTGCTGTGCATGTTGTGTATGTGTACCTAAGTTGAATGATGCCAGGACTGCAGCTTCTGTTGATCTGGCTGCTTCTGGGACTGGATGGTGTTTATTGATCCTTGGGTTATACTAGTTTCGAGAACTTCTGCCACCACATTACACTGCCTGCCAAATCTGGTATTCTGTTCAAGTTATATTATCCATTCACATATTTGCTTTGTACATGCTAACAAGCTTGTGCACTTTAATACATCTTCAGTGTTGTTCTATAGCTCTGTTGTTTGTGATTTCCATGACTGGTTTTGTAACTTTATCTGCATACTAACTATTGGTAATGTATACCATGCTTATGAATCCTGCCTAGGGCCTTTATACATATCATTGTCTCCTGTGTTCAAAGACAATTATGACATTGCCAAAAAGTTATATCTAAGGTGATAATTGCCATGTACTTTGACTCACATAGTTAGAAGATGGATCCTTTGTAGGTTCACAGGTAAGTAGCTGACAATTAGTCTGCAGGCCATTAAAACCTAGTCAATAAACCCTATTCAAAAATACCCTCCAACCTCAAAGAGGGCAACACACGATTTTATGCACATGTGAAAAAATTAAATGTGGCATGTGGCACACACATGGCAGTCTTCTAAGTCTACTATGAGGGTGATTAAGTAGACCAAAGGAAAGCTCCAGCAAAAAAAATGTGTGCCTTGTCAGAAAAGGTCCAGCAAAGACTGGCTCAAATCACACTAGAAAAACCTTTATTAACAAGCTTTTATAACAATGCTTCTTCAGGTATTGTTTCCCCAGATTTAGTATACTTAGTTTGTGAGTGTTGTCCTTGAACCAGTTGTTAATGTTTAAACCATGTTAGAATAGTTGTAAACCAGTAGAGGAACAGATAATAGCATCCAGTTTATCATCATTTGAAACTTAGATAACCATAGGTCATGAGTGATGGCTGAAAGTCTGAGACAGAGCCATAACTAGGGCAGGTTGAAGGGGGAGACTTCCCTAGGCCAAGCTATCAAGCAGGAGGGCATAGCCAGCCTTAGGCATAGGCCAACTTCTAGCAGGCGCAATATTTATCTGATGTAGGTATACTAGGATTGGGGCACTGGGTGGTGTGGTAGGGGGTGCCGTGGAGCCCTTTTGCCTAGGGCACCAGTTGATCTTGGGCCGCTCATGGTACTGATGGAGCATAATGCAGCACTGGCATTGTTTTATGGATAGTGATACAGCATTTGTGGCCATGTTTGAAGTGGTCAGTGTGTGGCTCTGCTTGTAACATCTGTAGTGAGCTGCTTGCTACAGTTTTAGAAAATGAAAGCCTTTTTTGGTCCTCAAGCTGTCAGTGTTAAGACCATACTTCTAATTATGGACTTTTTTTTAAATCTTTACCAAATTCTAATAAAAGGTTAAAAAAGAACAGGATTTGCATGCACATGCATTTAACAAATAATCACAAGTACACAACTCTAATATGTGGCATTATTGATTAATGGTAAAATTTAGCAAGTTGCCAGAAAATCATTTTTTTTTTTACTGGGGACAGGGTAAAATATAAGGCGAAAGCAGGGACATTCTTTAAAATTCTGGATAATTGAGAGGCATGGATGGGAGGGTAGTATCAAATATTGTTCATGAATGCTGATGCTGAATTCATGGTCATGGATATGGCATTGTTTTTTATTTGGATATGGCATTGTTATTTATGCATGTGTAGTAAGCAGCTGCTATAGTTTCTGAGTTTCAGAGTAGAATATCCTTTTTTTGGGTTTTAATATACCTCTCCATTTTTTCACTCCTTAAGTTCCCAGGGGGTGGGGTGTGGAAGTGCAGTATTGGCATTGTTTATGGTCAAGGACAAAGCACTGTACTTTGACTGGCAAATTACTTGGTCTTCAGTTCTTCAATAAAGTAGAGCACATTTTTTTTCTCCACAATTTAAATTTGAGTTGAGGGGGAGACCAATTCAGGAAAATGCACAGGGAACCAGATATGTTAGCTATATTTCTGGTCTGACAAATAGGTGTCAAATAGGAAAGGATGTAACACTTGACCCTGTTGTTCAATACTGGTAACCTTTTTGGTTTCATAAGTGGCACCTGGGACTCTAACCACACGAGTTCTGTCAGATAATTAGTTGTCTATCCACCACACAACATATGAATTTATATTCTGATTAACAGGCCTGTAAATAGTGCCTGCCTGGACAGTGGTTTCAATGGCCTTGGATAGGTTCCGATGTGCTGTACATATGGCATAACCACTATCCACTGCTACGTGTGACTTTTTTTCATAGCAATTAACAAGGATAAAGAGGCAAGACCTGCCACTGACAAAGCAAAATTGATGAGGGTTCAGAATCAGGAGATGTTCCATATCCAGATTAATGAGATCTTAGATAATATGTCATATAGCTTTACACATGAGGATGGAGACTATAATATTACACTTGTCCTTTGCTGGGCTACCCTTATTCAGTGGCAAATATGAGGCAAAGATCGGGACATTCTGATAAAATATGGATGGTTGAGATGAATGAAGCAATTATACATACTAAACAATTTATTTTGCTTGTTATATTGCCTGTTTACATTGACACTCCTCAAAAATATCAGTAGCATCAAGACCCTCAGCAATCTGGGTACAAAAGGGTGCTGAATTTACATTTTTCATGATATCTTTCTTATCAAAATGATTATTAGTCAGAAAAGAACTCAGAGGCATATGTAGAAGATTTAGCAATGGCTTTCATAGGGGGACAATGACAGTAAAATGTATTTAATTAATCTAGTAATTAAAGGTGAAATGATTGTTACACAGGCATTTAGAAACTATTCTAAGACAAGCTTCCTACAACTAAGTGATAACCTGTCAAAGTTTCAATCCCCCTAAATTCTGATAACACAAGCTGCCTATGTTGAATCGTTCACAGAAACTATCTGCAGCCATACCAATAAATGCATAGAGGCAACTATGTCCACCAGAAATAAGCCCAGAACTAATAAAAAAAAAAACACTCTGGTAAAATCCAAACATAAAAGGGTTGTACAACAAAAGAATTAGGAAGTGCTACACCCAGTATGATAAAAAATTCTAATCAATCTAAACCAACAACTAAGAGGATATATTAATTCTACTAAAGCCACATTTGAGATAAAAATAGCCTGCCAGAAAAAGGATACGGATGTACACATCTTTCTTTAGTTATGTCCAAAGGCAACACACTGCAGTGTACAGAACTGATTGTAAATGGAGCCAGCAGATATAGCAAATCTACTGCCTGACAATAGCAGGTCCTATATGTGCTCACTAAGGACAAAAACAGTGTATCAATGGGCCCTGATAATATCCCACAATGACTCTTGAATACTATGAAACATGACTTATCGGGACCTCTAGAGTCACTGCTTAATCATAGCTTCCAGACAGGCTTAGTACCATGCAGATTTAGAACTGCAGTGGTCATCCCTCTGCATAAGGGTAGGCCATCAATGGACCCTGGGAACTACAGACTAATCTCATATGCAAATCCATGGAAGTAGTTATCATGGGAATGATTAATAAAAATACAGTAAACTCTCAGATAACCGGCACCCATGGGGATTGGTAGATGCTGGATAAGTGCCGTTTCTACTTGCTTGAGAGTAATAATTAAAAATAGACTTGACAGATACTGTACCCTATACTATACCATACCATAAACACCGTATTCATTTGATTTTAATATTGAAATACAGTAAATAAAAGCCTGGCTGGAAATACAGTAATTAAAAGCCTGGCTATAATAATAATATTTTAAACTTATATTTCAGCTAGAAAGAGTGGCACGAGGAATGGTTTTCAGTGGCACGCTGAGTGGATTGGAATTGAATTAATTGAATAGATAGAGAGAGAATGCACGTATGAAAGCAGAAGTGATTGTATGTGAGATATTGGAAAGATGTATGAAAATGAAGGGAGTTTGAGAGATCAGAGAGAGAGAGAGTGAGAGTGAGTGAATGCATGTAAGAAAGCTGAAGAAACTGCGTGTGTGAGAGATCGGAGATTGAATGTGCAATCTGATACAAACTGGCTGCATATGGAGTGAGTGTTGACATTTTAGCGATTTTACTTGTTTGGTTTTACTTGTTCTCAGGCTGATGAGAGTGGGAATTTATTTGTATCTTCCTTTTTGAAACTCTAAAACTCTATACACCTAAGGTATGTTTCTGTGGGGGGAAACAGAAAGTGCAACACGTGAAAAACTAAGCTGGTCATACTCTGCTGTATTTATTCAAATTTTTCTGGTTGCTTCAATACAGTTAATTGAGAGTTTACTGTATAGAAAAGCTTCAGACACTGGATCCAACCAAATTTGGTTTTGTCAAAGACAGATATTGCCTACTCCGCCTGGTGGACTTCTTTGAGAGGGTTACCAAGTCAATGGATGAGGGTAAAATGTTGCATGCTGCCTACATTGACCTGGCTAAGGCTTTTGATAAAATGCCCCATTTGGACTTTGTAAATAAACTCATGAACATATGCATAAGCCTACTATGCTATTTCTCGGAAGTCAAGGCCATTACCAAGGGTCTTTGCTGTCTAAGTTTATAGATGATTACAAATGAGGAGTAGTCATAGAATTCCCCTGAGGCACTAATCTACTACAGGAAGAGTTAACTTAAATAGAAAGACAAAGAAACAAACAAATGATCAGTGCCAAAAGCTTAAAACTCAATGCCAAAAAATGCATAATAATCCTACCCTAGGAAATTATCTGATCAATAACACAACCCTAACAAAAGAACCAGAAGTCAGGGAATTTAGTACATTATTTAGGTAACAACCTGGCTGTTGACCAGCATGTATCTAAAGTAGTAAGGAAATCATTCTATATTGAGACACTTATAAGCAAGGGCAAGGCATCTAAGTCCAAGGAAGTCATTGTTCCACTGCATTCTGCTCTCATCAGGCCCACCATTGAGCACAACGCTTCCTTCAGTAAGAACCTGAAGTCATTGTTGCACTGCATTCTGCTCTCATCAGGCCCACCATTGAGCACAACGCTTCCTTCAGTAAGAACCTGAAGTCATTGTTGCACTGCATTCAGCTCTCATCAGGCCCACCATTGAGCACAACGCTTCCTTCAGTAAGAACCTGAAGTCATTGTTGCACTGCATTCTGCTCTCATCAGGCCCACCATTGAGCACAACGCTTCCTTCAGTAAGAACCTGAAGTCATTGTTGCACTGCATTCTGCTCTCATCAGGCCCACCATTGAGCACAACGCTTCCTTCAGTAAGAACCTGAAGTCATTGTTGCACTGCATTCTGCTCTCATCAGGCCCACCATTGAGCACAATGCTTCCTTCAGTAAGAACCTGAAGTCATTGTTGCACTGCATTCTGCTTTCATCAGGCCCACCATTGAGCACAACGCTTCCTTCAATAAGAACCTGACTAGGCACATGCAACATCTGGAATGTCCACAGAGGCGCTTCACACAAAGAATACAAGGTGTAAACAGCATGTCATTTGCAGATCGCCACAAAGCCCTGTCTCTAAACTCAGTTTCCTACAGACTGTTGAGAGGCATTCTATGCCTGGCATACAAGGCATCCCTGGCACCATCGGCAGTGCAGTGGTGCAGCGGTTAGCATTGCTGCCTGGAAATACAGCCTGCATATCTTGGTTTTATATTCTTTTTTGGAAACAGTTATTCATTGCCCCTGTAAGTATCACTGTGTATAGTTTAAAATGTTTATAATATGTGGGGGGCTATGCCCCCCACCCCCCCATTACTTTATATACTAACTCCAAGGGTCACACTACAGTGGGGAAAAGGCCATTTCTAACTTTCAACAAAATGAGTTTCAAAGAAATGAGGTTTCATTAAAGTGAGTTTCGGTGAAGTGGTCCTAGTAATTTCATTTTCAATCAAGTAAGTTTTCAATCAACCGTAGTAGACCCATACATATATACATATTTTTTACTAATATGACTTTTAAACGTAGACACTTAGTGCAAGTTTCAATAAAAAAAAAAATGTATTGTTTGCAGACAAAAGGGTCCACTGAGATGTTGTCATTTATACTACACTATGTTTCTCTGGTTTTATTTGCATATGGATACACAATGTGGATGTCACTTTAAATTTTAGGATTTTATTGATTAATTGAATAATAGGGACATTCTGTTAACAGCAGCATTTGGTTATATAAAGTGTTTGTAAATATTTTATGGTATTCTGATGAAGTCATTTTTTACTGACCGATGAAAGTGCTTAATAAATTATTTTCTCAGCTCACAGTGCATCTCATACCTTTTTTGTTATTTAGGTTGTTTTTCAACATGGTTTGTGGCAGTTGCATGGAGACTGGTACAGAAAGCACTCTCAGAGCTGTGGGTTCCCACGGACGAGTTGGCAAAAGCTATTGGGAACCTGTCATCACTCATCGGGGTGTTGACACAACAACTGATTGTTTTTGGGAGGAAACTCAACGCCTCCCCGACTACCTTTGGGCCCCAGGTTGAAGAAGGTGTGACTCTTTTGAGTGAACCAACAGCCAGTATTTCTCCAGGCCAGAGGAGCCCAATTTATGTTAGTTAGCATATTGAAAACACCGAACATACAGCTACAAGCACCGGACAGGTTCAACAAAGTTATTTTAACAGCAGAGAGGAGTCTCAGCAAGGATTTAACCTTTTGGACTGGATTAATAGAGATGGACATTGTGACTTTGGTTTTTCATCACAACAGATCATTCAAGGTACTGTTGACCAAAAACTCAAAGTTTTAAAAAAAGATATTTTTAAATTAAGAAAGTTACAAGTAGAGAACCACATCTTAAGGGAATGTTTAAAATGGGAACAGGTCTCGAAGGGCCTTAGATGTTGGAAGTTCCCTAATGGGTTAGTAAATGGTTCTGAATTACATACTGATTTATTGGCTATGTTCAATCATCATGGATGTGAGCTATTAGAGCTCTTAGTAAAAGATAATGATATAAATTTTAATTTGTTAACAGACTAGATGAACAGATAAAGCAGGAATTGTGTTCTTCTATGAAAACCAATGAGTACAAAGCTATATTTGTTAATGTTGATAAAACCATCACCAGTATTAAGGCTAAGAAAAGTAAGAAACTTGAAAGGGACAAAAGACAGTATGAATTAGGACAAGCCTATCCTTTGCCCAAGGGCAAAATTGTAACTAATTCTGAACAACCAGAAGTTATAGATGACGTTTCTTTACATGAGGGAGCAGGAAGGGATACAACCATTGACTATCATGATGACAACGGTAACCATGAGAATGTCCCTTTAGGCACCCCACAGGAGGTTGGAGAGAATCCGGAACTTACAGTACAACTACAGCAACAATCAGCCATGTAACAAGAGTCCCTGGAATGGTCATGGGTAGGGGAGAGGTGCATATGGGACAGTGAGGATGGGTACAGGGAGGGGAAATGCCTGGAACTGGTAGACATTGAGATTGGTGGTGCAGGTTCTGGCTTAGTAGGCATGAACTGCAACATTATATACAATGAACATCAGGATTTTAAAATATTTAACCTGAGCAGCTTCAAGGTTACTGAAGAATGGGCCAACCTGTTCCAAAAAGGGCTCAATTTTGTACCCCTGAAAAACACCAGTGGGGATAGAACATTGTTGGATTTTATGTTGTATATAAGGAAGCTTAATCTCAGTGTGGTTATGAATTCTGAACCTAGCAACCACAATGCCCCAGTATGTAAAAAGACCAGCGTTTTCAACCTCCACTGCACCCAACTTTACAACTCTTTGAAATGATGTGCACTAATGATATTAAAACTGTTTGTAAATATAAAAAAAAATCCCCAGAGATAAAGGCAACCTGACTGATGAAGAACAAAATGTGTTATCTAGTATTTCTAACAACAGACCAATCAGAGTCATGAAGCCCGATAAAGGAGGTGGGCTGGTGGTGATGGATCAACAACGGTATGTGGACAGCATGTTGAGTCCCTTGTTTGGGGACGGATATGAACAAGTGTCTGTTAATGAACTCAACATAGCTTATAAGAACACAGATGCTACCCTGTACGAACTTTTACTGAATGACCAGATTTTAAAGCATGAGTGTGATTTTATGTTACAGAACAATCCTAGGATTCCAATGATATTTGGAATTCCCAAGATACACAAGGACACCACCAACCACCCCCCTAAGACCAATAGTAGATGCTAAGGCTTCAAAGACTCTGATCATAGCTAGGTCTCTTGATTTCCAGTTAAAACCCAATTTAACTGGTAAACTAAAAAATTAATTATATTCTAGGTAATTACAAAAACGGACTATTATTCCTCAACAATCCCTACTACTACATGGGGACATTCATCTAAACCCAGGCCCTAATTCTAACATCCCTGATTCCCAATCCTCCCATCTAGCCACTTCCAGCACCCCGTCTTCTACCAAAATCTCTCTTCTCATAGCCCACCTTAACATCCGGAGTTTAAATAACAAAAGTAGCCAGCTACATGCCCCGAAAGACCTATACTCCTTTGACATCCTATGTCTAACTGAAACCTGGCTCAAACCAACCACCAAGGATAATGATATCATCCCTCCAGGCTATAACATAATAAGAATAGACCGCCCAAACAAAAAGGGTGGTGGAGTGGCAATATTGTTTAAATCTGAGTTGCAACTTACCCCCATTGACTTTGCACATCCCTCACCTTGCAATGCCAACATCTTAATGTCCAAGCTTCTAATCAATGCTAACAAATCAATTTATATTATCTGCTCTTACATCCCCCCAGGTAACAACATTAATACCGTGGAAAATATCCTCTGCTGGCTCTCCTCACACTTCCCACAAGAAACCATACTCCTTGGTGATCTTAATATAGACTGGAAATGTTGTATTGCTGATAATCCTACTACCCACATAAACCTTCATGGTTTTTATCAAACCATCACAGACCCTACAAGAACTCACAAACTCAGCAATAAACAAACCACTTTAGACTGGATTCTAGTTAACAGTAACCCCCACTTATGTAAAACAGGCATACTTCCCGATGATATCAGTGACCACTCTCTAACCTTTATAAATAAACTAAAAACCTCTATTCCCAGTCAAGTAAACTTCAGAACCACCCGTAACACAAAAAAATCTAAACCTGGTCAACTTCCAAGCAGAACTTAGAGCTTGCAATTGGACCCCCTAAAATACTTACCACTCGAAGAAGCTGTCTCATACTTTAATAACAAATTCTTACTAATCCTTGAGCACCATGCTCCTTCTCATATAATAAGAATTAGGAACAAACAAGCTCCCTGGCTCTCTAAAGAAACAAGGCAAAAAATGCGACTTAGAAATAAAATCTGGACCAAATGGAGGCATACAAAGAATCCAACTGATCACTTAAACTTTAGACAGCTTAGAAATGCCACTAAAAAATCTATATTCCTTGACAAAAAAACTATTACCTACAATTCCAACAGACCCAACATCAAAACCCACAAAAATGCTGGTCAGGAATAAATAAATTACTTCATCCTGGTCACTCTAAAACACCTTCCCCCTCTAATTTGACTCAGCATTCTTCCATCTAAATTGCTGACACTTTTAACAATTTTTTCTCTGAAACTGTTCAATCTCTAGCCAGTTTCTTACCATCAGTGTATACCTCTAACCCTCCTGTGCCTACTAATATACTACCCCTATTACAACTACAGCCCATTCCAACATCTCTTATACATGCCCTACTTCTGAAACTTAAACCTTGCACCCTATCAGCTGACGTCATTCCAGCTGAATATCTGAAATTAGCAGCTGGAGTACTTGCCTTCCCCATATCCATCTTAATTAACAGGACCATTACAGAATGTTCCATCCCAAATATCTGGAAAGTCTCACATATTATCCCACTCCACAAGGGAGGAAACTCAAATGAACTCTCAAACTTCCGCCCTATAGCCCTACTTTCACCTATAGCAAAAATTATGGAGAGATGTATTCATCGTCAGCTTCTGAAGCATCTCCTCCAAAATCACCTGCTAGTAGACTGTCAACATAGCTTTAGACAATATCATAGCACTACCAGAGCTCTCCTATCTTTTTCAGACTGTATAAATAAAAATCGAAATAACAATCTCCTATCCTCTGCCTTGTTTATTGACCTCTCCAAAGCATTTGATATGGTGAACCATGAACTATTGATAGATATACTAAAATCTCTCTCATTAGATACACTATCAGTGAAATGGTTTAAGTACTACCTAGGAAACAGACAACAAGCAGTCCTCTGGGACAAGGAACTATCTTCTCTCCTCCCTATTACACTTGGTGTCCCACAAGGATCTATCTTGGGACCACTCCTCTTTATTATTTTCATTAATGATCCAACAACCTCCCTTCCACAAGCCACCTGCATACAATACACTGACAATTCACCTTTAATCTGTGCTGCCTCCTTACCTTCCCAACTTCAATCCATGACCCAAAAAATGTTCACCTCAGTTGAAAACTGGTTCCATCAGTGCGATCTCCTCCTTAACCCTAAAAGAAAACTAAATTACTATTGTTTACCCACACTCAGAAATCCCCAGATATCAGCTTCACAGTCATATCTAACAATGGCACCAAAATAGCTCCTGACATAACCACCAAACTTTTAGGGGTAACAATCGATCATAATCTTAACTTAGACACACATATTAACCTAACTATTAAATCAGTTAATAGAAAATGTGGCTCTCTTTACAGACTTAAACCCTTTATCACACCCTCAGCCAGGACTATTATTGCCCAAACACACCTAATTTCTACCCTCCTCTATGCCTCCCCAGTTTATACAAACCTCTCCAAAAGCAATATCAATAAGTTGGTAACATCTTATAACAATATAGCTAGATTTGCCACAGATGCCCCATTTCGTACCCACCACTGCAAAAATCTCAAAGTTCTAGGATGTCTTGAATTACAAAACCAGCTTCTTTTTCAGCAATTCACAATCACTCACAAGATCCAGCATCACCCCTCAAATTCTCCCATCTCAATAACCTTATTAGCCCTTACCAAAATCTTTTAACCTTACAATCAGCCAATAGAGTACTTGTTTCTACCCTAAACTCTAACAACAAATATGGGGACTGCCTGTTCTCTAACTCCATTGGTTACTCTTGGAATAAGCTTCCTAGAGAACTAACATCCCTTACATCCACGCCTCTTTTCAAGAAACAACTAAAATTTTTCATAAAATCACAATGGCTCTGCCCATGCCCTAATCCTGACTGATTCCTGTTCCCCTCTTTACTGAGCACTTTACTGATCAAGTTAGAGCCTATAACTAGTGTATCCCTCTTGTTGTGTCTTTCTCTCTTCAAACTCTTCCTAATGAAGAATTTGCCTAGGCTAAAAATCTCTACCCTACCTATGAATGTACGGCTGTTAAAATCTGTTTATGAATGTGTGTAAATGTGTCTTAATAGTTCACTGTTAATTTTTATTAGTTTGCTAGGAATGTGCAATTTTGATAATCTGCTTATAAATGTGTTTTAATGTATCTTAATAGTTCACTGTTAATTAAGTTCTATTAGTTTAAAAATCATTATAATATGTTTATGTAATTCTTGTTACTGTTCTTGGAGCTATTCTGCCCGGGCCTCCACTGAAAATGGACATATATCCAGTCGGACTTTCCCAGTCAAAAATCAAAAAAAGTCAAGGACTCATGGGATTGCCTAAGAAAGATTAAGCAAGACTTATATTGCGATGATACTATTTTAGTGACTGTTGATGTGAAAGACCTCTTTAATTTCATACCACATACTGAAGGTGTTGATTTGTTTTATGACTTTCTGTGCGAAAACACACATTTTACACACACTAGGACACTCACCTTCCAGACCCTGATGGAACTTGTTTTAGAAAACAACTATATCATGTTTGAAGGTCAACTATTTAGACAGACAACAGGAGCTGTCATGGGGGCGGCATGTGCCCCAGTGTTTGCAAACATTGTCTTGACGCAATGGGAGCTAATCAGTGTTTTTCCATCTGAAGGATATAAACTGTGTAAATTTTATAGTAGATACCTGGATGACATCTTGATTCTGTGGGGAGGTAATCAGGACCATTTAAAAGAGTTTTGTTCCTTCCTTAACACTAACACCTCATTTTTGCAGTTTACCATGGACACCAACTTAGAAACCATCAATTATTTGTATATCCAGT
>NC_056725.1:1118274776-1118314382 GCF_019279795.1 Protopterus annectens
GATTCCTTCTGAATCATTTGTGTGGGTTTGCACTTATTTGTGAATCAAGCACTGCCGAGCAGCAGTGGGCGTCATTGACAGTTAATGACTCAAACACTTCTGTATGCAAATTTTCCCTTAATACTCTGCTGGTGTTTCATCTGTGAATTCTTGTGATTGTCCCTCATTGACAGGTGATACATTCAGTGAAGCTCCTGAGGTACCAACACAGATCCTACCCCACTAGCCCTTTGTATTTTTGTCCACTTCTCCTGTCCTCTACTTTACCCAGTTCTTCCTGTCCTTTCCCTGTTTTCTGACCACATCAATTTACCTAGCATTATGGATGGACAATTTTCACAGTTTCTCCAGCCAGCCTGGTCGACATGGGCATCCAGAGACAATGTTGCAATTTGCCTCATGTACACTGACAACCCACTTCTAGTCCACACAAATTCATAATTTGAGAGATACAGCTATAGCAAGAACCTAGAATCCAGGCTCTCGCTCGTCAGTCAGTTCAACTGATACCAAGCAGGTTGTCAGCATGCGTACCTCACCTCTTGCACCTACCAACACAAACCTACATATGCGGAGGTCTTCAACAGAAGCTTACCTAAACATCAGAGACCTCCGAAACACAAACACAACATGATTCACATGTGTGCTCTGCAGAACATAGTACACATTATATCACGCACCAGTGTCTCACCAGTCAAGCCCCAAGGCATAACACACAAACAAAATCTTAGTTATAGGCAACTCAGTTGCAAGACGCACAAATGTCGCTCTCACCAGGTTAGATAAGGAAAAAGTCACAGTCAGTTAGGTGCCAGACGCACTAAAGTCCCTCAACAACAGACAGTGTTATGACTCCATCATAGTCCATGCTGGTGTGAATGACTTAAGATGATTGTATGTCTCAGGCATGTATGTCCCTAGCCTTAAGCAGCATTAACTTCTCCTTGGATGATACCTCAATACAAACAAAAAAATTGACTGACTTCAACAACTGGCTTTGTTTCTGGTGTCATTCACAGGGGATCCAGTATCCGACAGCCTGGGATGACATGGCTGACAGACCTCGATGCATTGTCAGAAATGGTCAGTCACCCCTGGGATTTCAGTTACTGGCTAAGGCTCTTGACACCCCATAGTGCCTTTTTAGGCAATGTCACAAAAACAAAATTCCCCCGATGTAAAAATACCCTCTAAAAACCACCTCAAGGTTACACTACTAAATGCTAAGAGTCTAAACCAGAAACTGCACTCACTGGAAGCAGTCCTCACTTTGGAACATGCTGACATTTGTGCAGTCACTGACATCTGGTTTAAGGCTGCAGACAGCACTCCAACTTTACCAGGTTACATTTCCTTACACACGTTCAGACCAAAAACTGAAGGCATTTGAACTAAAAGAGGTGGCATATCAATATTCATTAAAGATAAATACACCTCTAGATTGGTTAAACAGCACGATTCCCTTAAATTACTTCAGGTACAACTGACTGTAGGTAAGACTCCTCTTCAAGTCATTACCAGCTATAGGACCCCCTCCATAAATGAGGACATCTACTCAACCTACTTAGATCTACGTCAGTCAAGATACAACCAAACACCATGGTTTTGGGTGACTTTAATTATCCATCCATTGACTGGGTAAACCACACTTGTTCCAACACACTTGCCCAAAGGTTCCTGGACTTCATTAAATCTAATGCCCTGGACCAGCTGGTTGACACACCCATAAGGGGCTCAAACATCCTGGATCTGGTGTTCAACAACATGAGGAATCACTGCATCACCTCCAGTGTGTGGCCATCCCTGGTGAGATCCGACCACAAATCAGTCTTACTAGAACTATAACACCAGATCCCCCCATTAGCAACATAGATTAAAAACCTTCTCCTAGGTGAATTACAACCACTTATGAGACAGCATAAATAGTTTCACAGCCACTCCCCCCACTGATGGGACAGACACCAATGCTTTATACGAGCACCTGTCAACTGTATTGACTCTGTGGTACATGACAGAACCAAAGAAAGATCTTCAAGGAAAAACAAACCTGCCTGGTGGACAACTGCCATTAACAGGCTACACAACAGGAGAAAAAAATTGCTGTCTAAGAGTAGGAAGGAACAGTCTCAAAACTGGAAACATACCCTCCTCAACTTAAATAAGCAAATAAGACTCCTAGTGAAGTCCTGCAAAGCTAATTACAAAGCCAAATTACCTTCCCTAACTAAGGATAACCACGAGTTCTTTAGTTACATCCATAATCTCAAAGGTAAAGCCCAGATTTCCACTTAACTCTTAGTTAGTGCTACAACATGTACAGAACCTGTGGATATAGGAAACTCGCTGGCTGACAGGTTCAGTGAAAACTTCACTCCCCTGTCCCCGCCACATATACACCAAAGCATCTCTTAACACCTGTCCCCCACCTAGCATCTCCAAAGAGCAGGTCTTAAACACTCTCTAAGGCCAAAAACACAGCCTCTATGGGACCAGACAACATCCCGGCCTGTGTTCTGCATGGGTTAAAACAGAAATTAGCATAACCATTGGGCACGCTTTTCAATCACAGCCTAAGCACTGGCTTCATCCCAGCAGAACGGAAAAGAGCTAGTCATCCCTTTGCATAAAGGAGGTGCATCCACGGATCCTGGGAACTAAAGATCCATTAGCCTGACCAGCCTTGTCTGGAAGGCCATGGAACGAACCATGGACCTCTCAAATTCAAGATCAATCTCAAGATTGGTATGTACCTCTCAAGACATCTGCAACAACTGGAAAGGCTGCAGAAATACCTCACTGAAAGAATCACAGGCCTAAAGCAGATGCCCTACGCTGACCGCCTTAAAAAACTCCAGCTATACTCTTGTTGCATATCGTCTACTCACAGGTGATCTCTGCTTAACATACAAGGCTATGTCAAACCCAGAGCTGTTGGACATGCTACACAAAGAAATCCCAATCCCTCAGAGCCACACGCTCCAGGGATCTAAACCTTGTCATCACAATAAACAAAACATGCTGGAGGGATAAGTTTCCTGACCCAGAAACTCCCCAGCCTCTGGAATAGACTGCCCATACACATCAAGCAGAGCGCCACTTTGGCCCTCTTCAAAAGGAACATTGACGATTGGATGGGAGAAAGGAAATTCACCCCAGGGATCACGTCAGTCGCCCTGCTAGACAGGGGTCCAGGGAATTAAACAATGTGGGAAGAAATAGACAGGGAATTGTTATGGCTAGGCTTGTATAGGCCCTAGGGCCGATAGCCTAGCACCAACCTATGAACCTCATTAACAAAGATATAGGAAAGTTCCAAATGTTCGACCCCACCCAGTTTGGCTTTGTCAAGGGGAGATCATGAAGAAGTCAAGACAGTCACCAAAGCCCTAGATGAGGGTAAATCTGTGCATATGGTCTACCTAGTCTTAGCCATGGCCTTTGACACAATCCTCCACTCAAGCATCATTGATAAACTCACCCAGCTGGGTATCAATCCTTATATTGTCAAGTGGACTGCAAACTGGCTCACTGATAGAACCCATACTGTCAAAACAGGGGACTCCACCTCCTCCAGCAGGCCTGTAACCAGTGGTGTTCCACAGGGATCTATTCTGGGACCCCTACTGTTGGGAATCTACTTCTCTGAAGTACAGGCTAAAACTCAAGGACTGCGGCTGACAAAAATTGCTGATGACTGCAAACTGGGAGCGAACGCGGAAACCCCAGCGCTGTCAACATCCTACAAGAAGGTCTTATGCAGACTAATGACTACTGCCAAAGTCAAGGTCTTAAACAATGCAAAAAAATGCATATGTTCCTGCAAACTACCACATCAACAGCAATACCCTGAGCACACAGTCAGTGGTGAGTGATCTGGGCACACAGGTCGACAGCAACCTCATCTTCGATTGCAATGGCTCCACAGTGGTAAGAAGGGCATTTTATATTGTTCATCTCATAAGTAAGGGCACTGCCTCCAGAAAAAAAAAAGAGGTTATAACCCCCCTGTACCCTTCTCTCATCAGGCCAACAATAGAGGACAATGCTCCCTTTGGTATGTTCCTTTTCAAACACCTGCAGCAATTGGAGAGATCACAAAGGTTCCTTAAAAAGTAAATTTTAGTTCTTCAAGATTTGTCTTATGCGGACAAACTGAAATCACTGTCACTTTACTCTGTGTCGTATAGACTGCTCTTTATGCAAGACACAGGTAGACTCTGAGCAATCTTTGGCCCAGCTTCAATGGAAATGCTGCACGTTCGTAAGTCAAATGGCACAAGAGTCACTTGCTCAATGGACCTTAACTTGGTATGTGACGTAACAGAACTTGCGGGAGAGACAGATTTGTCTCACAGAGGTTGCCCCACCTTTGGAACAAGCTTCCTATGCATGTTAAACAAAGCCCCTTGTTGGTCCTATTTAAGTGTTATTTGGATGATTGTACGAGTAACTGGAAATTCACCCTGGGGGTTCCACCTGTGCCCCTCTTGACCAGGGGCAATAGGTGTTGATTTTAGTGTCTGCATGAACTAGACACCCTTAGGAACAGGGGTTAAACTTGGCTAGGCTTGTAAGGGCCTTGGGGTCATTAGGCTAGTAACCTCCTAAGAACCCTATATATTAGTGGAAAGGGTCAAAAGGCATACATAAACATTCCTGCTCAAAGAAAAGGAAAAAAGTATCCATCTTCCAGGCTGTCTTGCATGGAGTCTTGGAAAAGAATTTTGCCAGATGATTGTTCAGAGAGGAGGCAAATAGGTCTATTTGAGGAACTCCCCACAGATGGATCAAATAGTGAAAGACCCCTGGATCTAGTTTCTATTCGTGAGGGTCTGGCATGGGTCCTGTTCAGTTTGTCTACCGCACAAGTTTGCTCAGACAGAATGAAGGATGCCTGAAGAGTGAGACGGTGCTGTGAAGCTACATCTCAAGCTTATGTGTCTAGTCTGCAAAGAGGGCTACAACCTGGTTTCCCCCTTGCTTGTTGATGTACCATATCACTGTAGTACTGGCTGTAACCACTTGAACTGGTCCCAGGGACTAAAGATGGTCCAGAGAATAGAGTGCCTTGATCACAGCAAACATCTCATTGATATTTATGTACTTGCATCTGTCTTGGTGTCCCACCCCCCTGCACTTTTACCTCTCCTGAAACTAATCCCAAAACAAAGTCTGAAGCATCTGTGGAGACGGACTGTTTTGGCACAGGAAGGGAGAAGGGAAGACCTTAATTTAAGGATATCTGTTGTCTCCATCAAATGATTTTTCTTCTGACAACCCCCAGTACTGGGATATGAAAAGATAAAGGGTGTCGATGCTGGAATCAAAAAGATTTCAGATACCACTGTATCCTTCTTATGTGGGGTCTTGCCATGGGTATAGAGAGAATTGCAGATATCATCAGGCCCAAAATCCTGAAATATTCCCTTGCAGTGACTGAAGTCTGAGTGGAAAACCTTAGAAATAGATCTAAATAAAGACCTATTTTTTTCCTGTGGTAGAAAAGCTCTTTGAACTTAGGTGTATAGCTGACATCCAAGGAACACAATCCTGTGTGAGGGTATCAAGAAAAACTTTTGAATGTTCGCTTGGAATTCGAGCTCAAGCAGGAAATCTCTCACTCAAGAGGGAGAATCCTAACATTTTGAAAAAGACTTTGCAAAGATAAGTATGTCATCTAAATATGGGGAAATATGGATAGCCAGTAGCCTGTAATGAACTTTAACTGGAGCTAGACACTTTGTGAACACTCCTGGTGCAGTGGATAGTCCAAAGGGTAAGGCAGAGAACTGATAATGTGATCCAGACACATAAATGCTTATGAACCGCTTGAAGTCTCAATGAATAAGAATCTGATAAGTATCTTTTATGTAAATTATTACCAAGAAATTTCAAAGAGGAGGCAATAGGTTGTGAAGTGACATCATTTTGAATTTGGGTAGTAAAATAAACATGTTTAGGAAAGAAATATCCAGAACTCGTCTCAGAGTTTCTTTCTGGGTCTAGGAACAACCTTGAATAAAACCCCTTCCCCACCTGGGAAGGGGGACTGGTTCGATTATTCCTCGGGACAGCATGTGATGAAGAACAGGTGGAAACAAAACAATCGGCTCTGCCGGATGAGAAATGACCCCCTGGAAAAGAGTAATTCCCCCCACTGCCATCTGTTACCTTGAGTGTTTGACTGAAACCATATTTTGCTAAAGAGAAAAATGGAGATTCAGACTTTCTGGAAGAGAAAGACGGCCAGGGTAGGAGAAAGTAACAAGGCCACTTGAGTAGTCATTCAGACTTGTTAGACTGTCCTTGGTTTTGGAGGTTTAAGACTTTTTGATGGAACCTTCTTGCATCTGTTTACCCAAATTCTGTTGAGACTTTATTCTGTTTATTGCTGAAACTAGGTGAGGAGAAAGAAAATCCCTTGGACAAAATTTGGAAAAGGAGGACTTAAAAAAAAATCAGACACTCTATGGATCAACTTGCCCCTTTCATCACAATTTTTGATCACTTCTGCAGCAGAGGGGCCAAACACAATCTCTATTCAAGGGAGAATTTAAAATCTCATTTTATCATCATCTGGAAGGTTCTGACAATGCAGTCAAGCAAACCTCCATAACACTGCACCAGTGGCTATAGCCCTGGAAGTAGTATTAATAGAGTCACACACACTGCAAAAATGAGTAGTGACCTGTACACCAGAAGAAACCAAGTTATTTAAAGGAGATTTTTCTTCACAAGAAGAAAGTGTAGATAAACATTCTTCATACTTTCACAATATGTCAGAATAAACTAACATATGAGCCTGACAACTTAAAATTCTGAAATTCAAAGTTGCAGAGGTATATGCTTTTTTCACATACTTATCAATAACTTTCCCATCCTTATTAGAAAGATTAGGATTAGAATTAATGCAGTGCTTAGTAGCAGAGGAGTTGGCTAAGGCTCTAGCTGCTGGGTCAGGTTTGGGAATAGTGTATACAAATTTGAAAGACTGAGAAACTTTATATATATATAATCTGCCATTGTTAGAGACAGCTGGCTGACTATCAGGAAAACTGTGGGCAGTAAAGACACAGCATCTAAAGCAGACAGGACAGGAGGAATGTGTGTAGTTCTGGAAAATTATTCTGCAACAACTCATAGTATTTTTTGTGGGATTGAGAAACCTCAGTGTTCTCCCACTGAAAACAATGAGCCATTCTAGCAATATTCTCAGAAACAGAACCCCCCCCCCCCCTCCACAGGGAGAACTAGAAAGAGTTCACGTCTGAGTCTTAATCAGAAATCTGAGGACAAAACCTTGACTCTGTCCCAGTAACTTATATTCAGATTCAGAACCTTTAATAGCCTCAGGAAAGGAGGCATCCCTCTTTCTTTTACCAGAAACTATTCTGCAAAAAGGCTCAACAGCCTGAGCAAGTCCCAGTAAACTCCTCTCCAAAAAATTTGAGAAGTAGACATGCATGGTTTTCTGTTTCTTTTTGACATGAAAAATGAGGCCAACAGTGTTACTAATGGCAGCCTCTGCTTCTCCAGGGATGGGCACAGCATTCTGACATAGCATGGAAACCTTTCCTGCTTCCTCTCCCAGGACCAACAAGAGGGGCTCTCCACTGCCCAATGAGGAGACCCCAACAGCCACAGATGACATGGCTAACCCCTAGTTCATAGTGGCTGTAGATGCTACACCTGGGGATCCAAGGTAAACGATGAGTGGTATGAGGTAAAACAAATGGCCATAGCAGAGTCAACCAGCTGCAGCTGAGGCAAATTGCTAGCCTGCTGTGTTCACAAATGCTGTTTGCTTAACTTTTTTCATGTGACTAGAAGGACTGACTGCGGGAGTAACAATCTTTTTCATGGTCAAGTGGAAAATGTTACCTCTATCCTGGGGAAAACCAGCAACAATGCCAGTAAAACTACCAGTCCACAAAAACTACTTTTTTGAAAGAAAAAACACACTAAACACACTTTCAAACACAGAGCTCCACAACCATAAAATAAACTATTTTCTCTGGATAACACTACTTTTAAACTGACAAAGAGTTCAGCTTAAAACTATGTTATAGTCTGGAGACAATCCATTAAAAATACAGTTGTGTACACTTAACATAAATGTAAATGTTAGAGTGTATTCACTGTTGCAGTCATTACGTTTCGGTTATCTGCTTGCAGGTAGCCCTCAGTCGGCCTGATTAACAAAGTCTTGGGTCCTGCGTTGGTTGCTGTCCCTTCTTCCATGACGTCAGGTCGTCAGGGGTATAAAACATGCAGCTGACGCCATTACATCAGTTTTTCTTGCCCCAGATGTCAGGTGCCCCCCCAATGGGAAGCAATTAAACATAAAGGCACAAAGATAAACCTCCAACAAAAAAGCAAACACACCAAAAAGGCTTTTAAGCATAGCAAAGGAAAGAAGAGGCATAGCCAAAAGAAGTTAGGGGGCTGGAGTGAGGGTAACCAGGACTACAACAGTGAATACACTCGAACATCTACATTTATGGTAAATGTACACAACTGTACTATGTTCTTCGTGTTTCACTGTTGCAGTCATTACATTTGGGTAGATTCCCAAAGTTATAGTTGGGAGGAGGAATTTAAATAGCATTAGGGCCTGCTATAAGGCTCTGCAAGACTGCAGTGGCAAACCAGCTCTGGATTTAGGGAAAATTGGCAAATGATAATGCTTGGTGAAAGTATGTACAGAACTCCAGGTAGGAGCTTCTAGGGATGTCCCTGAGAAAGGCTGTAGAGGTGGATGTAGCCCTGGTGGAGTGAGGTCTGATCCCCTGGGGGATATGTTTTCCACGGTGCTTATAGCAGAAATGAATGCAATGGCTTATCCATTTGGAAATTGCTTTGAAATCGCCTACCCCTTTGCCCCTGCAGCAAATGCCACCAGCAGCTGTTCAGATTTCCTTTGAGGTTTAGTCCTGTCCAAGTAGAATCTAAGTTGTCTGTGCACATCTAAAGAATGCAGTATCCACTTCCCTTTATTCTGTGGACTGGGAAAGAAAGTTGGCAAATGAATGGACTGATTAAGAGCCACACTGGATACCACCTTCGGCATGAAGGATGGACTGGTTCTGAGGGACACCCTGTCGGCATGAAAGATGATGAAAGGCTCGACTGCCATAAGGGCCTGTAATTCAGATACCCTTCTAGCTGAAGTGATTGCTAAAAAGAAAACTGTTTTCCAAGAAAGAAGTTTTAAATCTGAAGTAGCAGCTGGCTCGAAAGGAGGTAGAGTGAGTTTCTCCAACACAAAGTTAAGGTCCCAGGCTGGGGTTGGAGCTCTCCTGGGTGGTCTCAAATTTTTGGCCCCTCTGAGGAAAGTACAGTTTTGTACCTACCATAAATGTAGATGTTCGAGGATTCCATTGCTGCAGTCCTTACTATTGGGTATAGTCCGCATCCAGTCAGCCCGAATACCAGAGTATAAGGCTGACGTCGGTCAGGGCGCATTAGACTGACGTCAGTACGTCAGGGTACTAATGCGCATGACCGGCGTCATATCCTCAGTCTTTTCTTGCCCCAGATGTCAGAAGACCCTAAAAAGACAAGGCCCAAAATACCTGTACCAAAACATGAACAATATATACAAAAATAGAAGCAGGTAAACTCACCTACACAACCACCCCTAAACACAGAGGGAAGGAGGAGGGTAAATTGGACTGCAGCAATGGAATCCTCGAACATCTACATTTATGGTAGGTACAAAACTGTACTATGTTCTTCGCTTTCCATTGCTGCAGTCCTTACTATTGGGTAGAATCCCAAAGCAGAGGTAAGGGAGGCTGGCAAATCATAAAGAAGCAGGAGCTGACAACATGCCTTGCAAAACAGCTGTGGCAAACCAGCCCTAGACTTAGAGTAGATAGGAAGGTGATAATGCTTAGAGAAAGTATGCAATCAACTCCAAGTAGCTGCTTCCAAAATATCCTTAGTCGCCACCCCCCGTAGAAATGCTGTTGAAGTGGCAGTAACCCTAGTGGAATGAGGCCTAATCCCAGCTGGAACCTCCTTGCCATGATGGGAATAACAAAATGAAATGCAAAAGCCAATCCACCTAGAAATAGTTTGTTTTGACACAGGCTTGCCCTATGAACTCAAAGCAAAAGAAACAAACAACTGCTGAGACTGCCTAAAATCCTTAGTTCTGCTTAAGTAATAACGCAATTGCCTGTGTACATCTAAAGTATGCAAAATCTTTTCCCCTTTATTTTGGGGGTCTGCATAAAAAGTAGGCAAATGAATAGTTTGGTTTAAAGCCACACTAGAAACCACCTTAGGCATAAAGGAAGGATTAGTACGTAATGATACCCTATCCTTATGGAAAATCAAAAGGGCTCGACTGCCATAAGGGCCTGCAACTCAGACACCCTTCTTGCAGAAGTAATAGCCAACAAAAAAGCAGTCTTCCATGACAAATATTTCAATTCAGCAGTAGCCGCAGGCTCAAAAGGTTGTAGAGTAAGTTTTTCCAACACAAAATTGAGATCCCAAGCACGAGTAGGAGCTCACGTGGGGGTCTTATATTTTTTGCCCCTCTAAGAAACTGCTTGAACAAAGGATGCGAAAACAATGGTGGGTCACAATCATAGTGAGCTGAGATCGCTGCAGCATGAATCTTAATGGAAGAGAAGGACAGACCCTTGTCCAGTAACTCAGTAAGATATTGAAGAGCCATACTCAAATTAGGCTCAGAAATCTCCAAATTCTTTGCTTTACTCCAAAATAAAAATCTCTTCCATTTTGCTGCGTACACTTTCCTCGCACTAGGTCTTCTAGCTTCCTAATCACATTTAAAACTTGTTGAGGAAGTTGAGACCTGCTGTGTTTCAACACAGAATATGCCAGGCTGTCCGATGAAGAGAGTGAAGCTTGACATTGAGCAGATGACCGTCCTGCTGGGAAAACAGATGTGGAATCAAAGGTTAAGGCCATGGAGGCTTCTTTACCAGACTCCGTAGAGGGTACCAGTGTTGCCAAGGCCAATCTGGAGCTATCAAAATCATCCTTGGCCTGTCCTGTCTGACCTTTAACAGTACCTTTGGAAGAAGAGGCAGAGGTGGAAAGGCATACACATGAAGGTTTGTCCAACTGAAAGACAGAGCATCCACTTTCCAAGCTGTGTGATGAAACCCTTTGTGCAAAACTGTGGCAGCTGGTGGTTTAGTGGAGAAGCGAACAGATCTATGTCTGGAGTTCCCCATGACACTGTCAATTTCTGAAATACATGAAGATCCAGTTTCCACTTGTGGGGATCCATGATTTGTCTGCTTAACACATCTGCTAAGGAGTCCTGTGCTCCTGGCAGAAACCTTGCCTGAAGAGTGAGGTGCAAGCGTGCAGTCTCCCATATTATCATCGCTTGCCTGCATAGAGGTTAAGAATGTTTTCCTCTTGTTTGTTGAAGTACCACATGACAGTTGTGTTGTCTGTTAGAATCAACACCTGCCCTGGAAGAAGTAACTCCTTGAAAGCCAGCCATGCGAACTGGACTGCTAACATCTCCTTCATGTTGATATGTAGATGCTGTAGTCTGGCAGGCCACTTGACTTGTATCCACTTTCCATTTAGATGAGCTCCCCAAGCAATGTCTGAGGCATCTGTCGGTAAAATCTGACTCGCCTCTGGCCGGGTCACAGAGAGTCCCTTGTTTAGGTGACATTCCTGAGCCCACCACAAAAATTCTCTTTGAAGGCAAGGTATTATTTGAATGACAGTGTCTAAATCCTGGCAGTGCTGTGTCCATACATTTTGAGATACCATTGTAACTTCCTCATATGCAGTTTGGCATTGGGAAGCACCAGAATACAAGATGCCATGAACCCTAATGCTTGAAGGACTGTCTCTGCAGTCAGCACGGACTGATGAGATAGTTGATGGAAGTAAAGTGATAGATTCTTTTGTTTGTCCGGGGTTAAAAAGGCCATCTGGGCTGCTGTCTTCAGTCTCACACCCAGAAAGCACATATCTTGAGAGGGTACTAGACTGGACTTTATTTCGTTCACAGAATACCCTAGGCATCTTAGCACTGCTATAAGATATTCCAGATGCTGTAGAAGGTCCTCCTTTTCTTGAGCCAGAATCAGGCAGTCGTCTAAATAAGGATAGATTTGAAGGCCTTGTAGCCTGAAGTAAGCTATCACTGGAGCCAGAACCTTTGTGAATACTCTGGGCGCAGTAGATAAGCCAAAGGGCAATGCAGAGAACTGATAAAGAGAATTTCCAGCTCGAAACCGCAGATACTTCCTGTAACTTAGCCTGATAGGCACATGAAGGTAAGCTTCCTTGAGAACTAAAGTTACCATCCAGTGATCTTTGCCCAGCAGGGTAAAAGCTGTTGTAACGTCAACATCTTGAACTTGGGAATGTCCAGATAAGTGTTGAGGAGAGATAAATCCAAAAGCAGTCTCCACGTGTTCCCCTTTTTTGGTACGAGGAACATGCGAGAATAAAATCCTAGGCCCCTTTCTGATACAGGGACTGGCTGAATGATGTCCAACACCCATCTGTCTGGAATAATTAAATCCCAATTTTCCTTGAAAAGAGACAGTCGCCCAAAGGAGCTGCCAGACGAGAATCTACTGGCAGCTGAAAAGGCAGGTCATTGGGTCTGTTTACGAAAGGACTGACCCCTGCCCTCACCAGAAGTCTGAGCAGGTGAACTCCTGTTCTAGGCCTAAAAGAACCTTGAGCCCTGCCCCTACCACGCCTAGACCTACCCCTAGACTGGGAATCATAAGCAGGATATGTCCACCCCTTAGCAGGCCAATTTCTACTAAACTTGGTGGCTGTACCTGCAAAAATCTTTAACAGTTTGCATAGACTTAGCTTTGTCCTCCATTTTCTTTAAAACTGCTTCCACAGGTGAACCAAACAACACATCAGACTGTAAAGGAGCATCCAAAATCCGTGTCTTAACATGCTCAGCCAAATTTTGATCCTCAACCAGGCATGCCTGCGAAGAACAGAACTAGTGGCAGCCACCCTCGAGGAGGCCTGCACAGCATCAAAACCACATTGCAAAGAATGCTTGCCCACTTGTTCAGACACATAAACTAAATCCAGCAAGTCTTTACAATCAATACCTTCCGCCAAAGCATCCACCTTAGATTTCAATTGTGAAAGGAGATAATTTTGATATTTCAGCATGTGAAACTGACAATTCAACGCCCTCATGGCTAGAGTGGAAGAAGTATACACTTTCTTACCCCACCTATCTAACGCCCTTGCCTCTTTGTCAGTGGGAACAGGATTTTTAACCACAGAGGCCTTAACACCTTTAGGCCCCTGAGAAACAGTTTCTTAGGTACAGAACCCGAAAGGCTAGGAGAAGCCCCTACTGAAGCTGAAGTTGGCCTACCTCTAAAAGAAGTTTTGGCAACAGAAGGAGAGGCTCTAACTACTTTGGGAAGAGAGGGAAGAATAGTTACCTGAGAAGCCCCCTCAGCCTGACCTGCCTCCTGAGAGGGTACATCCTGTAAAAGTAAAGTTTCTGCCTGAGATTCCATAGAAACTCCTGGCAAAACCTCTGGCTCCACTGAGCCATCTAAAGAACCGACGTCCGGGACTGCCGGTTCATCAACCCTAGGCTTTGCTGGTTTGTCCCGCGCTTCTTGACGAAGCGGGCGCCGGAGCATCCGACGGCATTTTATAATTGCAACGCTTCCCAAACACTAATCTGGCACAGTCTAACCTCCTCTTAATAGTGCGTTTGTTAAACCTAGCACAAGAGCGCAACCAACAACGCCGTGCTCAGGCCCTAAACAAGGTATACACAATGTATGGTAATCCCTATGAGGTATTTGTTTCCCAAGAAATACAGTTATTCACTTTTTCTGACATCCGGTTAAATACTGAGGCAAGAAAACCAAAATGTTCCCCAACGGGGTACTTAGCCAACTCTGATTCGGTCTGAAACTCCGGTTTCGGAAATATTTCAGAACGCCAACCTGCACTCGCAAAACTGCTTCTGCATCGGACCACGCGGCAAAAAAGACTGAGGATATGACGCCGGTCATGCGCATTAGTACCCTGACGTACTGACGTCAGTCTAATGCGCCCTGACCGACGTCAGCCTTATACTCTGGTATTCGGGCCGACTGGATGCGGACTATACCCAATAGTAAGGACTGCAGCAATGGAAAACGAAGAACATCTGCTTGAGCAGTGGATGAGGAAAGAGGGGAGGTTCTGTGTTATAATGAGCTGAAACGGCTGAGGCGTGGATTTTAATGGAGGAAAAAGACACACTCTTGTGAAGCATCTCAGTTAAGTATTGTAAAATCTGAGGTAAACTGGGCACTGCTGTACTCATGCCTTGAGATTGTTTCCAGGCACAGAATATTTTCCATTTTCAGCATAAGATTTTCTAGTACTAGGCCTCCTTGCCTCTAAAATGATATCCATCACAGGTTTGCTGAGGGATGGTAAAAGAGAGATCAATTAATTAGCCAGGCTGCAAGGTTCAGTGTTAGAAGCCGAGGGTGCAGAATCTGGTTCTCCTGCTGAGACAGCAGGGAATGAGTCTGAGGCAGGTGTCATGGAGATAACCATGACAAACTGCCCAGGAGGGGGTACCAGTGTTGGTGCGGCCAGTCTGGAGCAATCAAAATCATCCTTGGTGTGTCCTATTTGATTTTTAGTAGTACTTTGGAGAGTAGAGGCAGAGGGGGGAAGGCATAGACGGATAGGTTTTTCCAGCTGAAGGACACAGCATCCACTTTCCAGGCTTGTTTGTGGGGAGTCCTTGTGCAAGCTTTGTCCAATTGGTAGTTCTGGGGAGAGGCAAACAGGTCTATATCTGGGCTCCCCCATTTGCTTGTCAACATGATGAAAATCTTTGGTTCCAGTTTCCACTCGTGTGGGTCCATGAGGTTTCTGCTTAGTCCGTCTGCCAGTGTATTTCATTTTCCTGGCAGGAATTGAGCTTGTAGGTGCACTTGGTAGCTCAAGGCTGCGTTCTACAATGCCATAGCTAGTCTGCAGAGGGGGTAAGAATGTTTACCCCCTGCTTGTTTATGTACCACATAACAGTGGTGTTGTCCGTCTTTCCATTAGTTGTCCTGAAGAATGTGGTCCTTGAAGGTTGTCAGAGCATTCTGTACAGCTAACATTTCTTTTTGATTGATATGCAGGTGCATTTGACTTGGGTTCAATTTGTCCTGAATGCACTTCCCTGCCAAGTGAGCCCCCCCCATGCATAGTCTGATGCATCTGTTGTTAGGGTCTGGGTGGCAGGGGGTGGTGTGAAAGGTAGTCCCTTGTTTTGGTGGCAGGCCTCTGCCCACCAAAGGAACTCTAGGCATAGGCAAGGTATGACAGGAATCATTGTTTCTGGGTCTTGAGAATGCTGACACCATAGGCTTTTTAGATACCACTGTAGTTTCCTCATATGCAGTCTTGCATATGGAACTGGAAGAATGCAGGAGGCCATGAACCTCAAGGCTTGCATTATTTGTCTTGCAGATATCAGGGATTTTGCGGCCACTTGTTTGAAGTAGGTTGTCAAATGAATTTGCTTTTCTGGCATGAGGCAAGCCATCTGGGAAGTTATATTCAAGCTTGCTCCCAGGAATATAATTTGTTGACAGGGTACCAGGTGTGATTTTTTTTCGTTTATGGTGTACCCCAGACAAGTTAGAACCCTTTTTACAAAGGTCAGATAATTCAAAAGTATGTCCTGGCTTTCGGCCTGAATTAGACAATCGTCCAAGTATGGGTATATTTGAATATTCTTTGCCTGCAAAATGCAATAACTGGAGCTAGGCACTTTGTGAATACCCTGGGTGCAGTAGATAAGCCAAAGGGCAGTGCAGAGAACTGATAGTGCATGTAGCCTGCTTTGAAGCATAGGTATCTTCTGCAAGATTCCCTGATTATCTGTAGACTTGCAAGGAACCACCACGAAACACTATAAACAGTTGAGCAATTTATTGAGAGAGAGAGAACAAGCGCTTTCACGCACTAACCTAGTGCGCTTCCTCAGGTTACCTAGATTCCCTGATTGGGATGAGCAGATATGCTTCTTTTAAATCTAGTGTTGCCAACCAGACATCGTTGTCTAGCATAGAAAGTAATTGGTGAAGAGTCAGCATCTTGAATTTTGGAATCTCCAGAAAGGTGTTTAGAGTAGACAGGTCCAGTACAGGATGCCATGAATTGTCTTTTTTGGGTATCAGGAAAAGTCTCTAGTAGAAATCTTGTCCCTTTTCCTCTTCTGGTACCAGTTGAATAGCCCCCATGCTTGAGAGAGAAAGTACTTGTTTTTGGGCCTCTGCCCACTGATTTGGGGGTAGGTCCGGCCACCCACTTGGTGTTGGCAACGTGTGGAAGTGAAATCTGTATCCCTGGGACACTATATTTAAAATCCATTTGTCCTGGGTAATGAGTTCCCAATTCTTTGCGTGAAGAGCAAACTTTCCCCCCAAAGGGGCAGTCAGTTGATAAGTGCTTAGATATTTTAAAAGGAAGTCATTGAGACAGTTTACCATAGGGGGGAAGTCTTATTATTGCAAGACTTGGAAGTGGAGGCCCCCCCACTGCTTAGTGCTGTGAGTCCCCTTTGACTCTAACCTGGGGTTTTTCTGTGTCTGGGTTTGGCTTGAGAAGACCCGGAAGGGGCTGGAAAGGACCAATTCTTAGAGGGCCAGTGCCTACTAAATCTAGGAGGGTGAACTTGTAAAAACAGTTTGCATAGATTTAGCTTCATCTTCCATCTTTTTAAGAACTTCCTCAGCCTTGTTGCCAAACAGGTGGTCCTGATTTAAAGGAGCATCCATAATTTAGCTTTAACATGATCAGGCAAAGATTGCGCCATAAGCCAAGGGTGCCTTCTGATTACAGACCCAGTAACAGCAGCCCTGAAAGAGGCCTCTAATGAATCAAAACCACATTGCAAAGTATGTTTTCCAACTTATTCAGCAGAATGCATTAAATCCTGTAATTCTTTACTTTCCACACAGCCAGGAATCAACATCATTTTCTGTTTCAGCAGTCCAATAACATGTTGCTGATATTTCAACATATGAACTTGGCAGTTTAAAGCCCTAATGGTCAAAGTTGCAGACGTGTAAACCTTCTAACCCCATCTATCCAGCACCCTGGATTCTCTATCAGAAGGGTTAGGATCTTTAGCAGTAGAAGCCTTAATGTTCTTGGGCCCCTGTGAAATAGTCTCTGGATCTGCAATAGGATTTTTGAAAAGGAACTTGTGGGACTCAGGGACCCTGTAGTATCGGTCAGGTTTCCTGGGAGCAGGAGGCAGGGAATCAGGGGCCAAACTAGATTCCGAGAAAGCATCAACAATGTCTAGTACAGGAGAAATAGCTAAAGGCCTATGCTGAGGTAGGAGAAGGAAATTCATAAGCCTCTTTTTTGAATCAGAAAAATCCAGGCTTTCCCAGTGGAAATGCTCCCTTAGAGTATGTAAGGTTTCCCCAAAAGAAAAATCCTCAGGAGGGGAAGCAGAGGGAATAAAGTCCTCCGCATAAGAATCCTCATAAGTAGGTAAGGGAAAATCCAGATCAGAAGAGTCAGAAAAAACAGATCAGAAGATTCATAATCAAGTTCAGCCCTAGGCCTCTTAGAAGGGGGGGGGGGGGTGTTGGCTACCCCTGATTAGAGTTATTAGATCTTCAGCCATTCTTATTTGTTTTTTAGGCCTAGAGGCCTGAGTATGTGGCCTGGGAGTCAGTTTTTTAGACATGGATCAAGATTTAGGCCTAAGTAAAGAAGGAGGCGTCTGTTTAATATGCAAGTCCGTAGGCCTGAATACACTCTCAAAAGCTGGTGCCTGCACAGCAGCTCCGGACCCATCCAAGGTAAAGACATCCGCGGGTTCCATAGTTGAAGCATCTTGCGGCATACTGGACTCCGAATGTGTCTCAGTAGAGGCCTGCGAATTAGAAGTAGTGGGTATAAGGGGCTGCGAAAGCACCTCAATGAGTACCAGCGAACTGGCGACTGGCGTAGGAGAAGCGTAGTTGACAGTTTTGGACCTCGGCGGCCTGTCTCTGTCTTTATCTTTGCATTTTTTTCAGAATCCCGGTAGTCGGATGGCTAACCAATGACATTTCTGGATAATTAAACAGAGAACTGAAATATTTAGAGGCGAAAAAGTACAGTTTTGTACCTACCATAAATGTAGATGTTCGAAGATCCACATTGCTGCAGTCCTAACACTTGGGTAGTCCGCTGTCCCTCATTCGGCCCGAATATCAGAGTATAAGGCTGACGTCGGTCAGGGCGCATTTGACTGACATCAGAACGTCAGGGTACAAATGCGCATGACCGACGTCATATCCTCAGTCTTTTCTTGCCCCAGATGTCAGAAGACCCTAAAAAGAAAGGTCCAACCCCAAAGACCACAACTAAACAAACAGCTAGTCTAACACCAAAAATATGTATAATATATACAATATATACAAAATGCAATATACAAAAAGCAGTCTACCTCAGATGGATAACCCAACCCACACAACCACCTCAAACAACAGAGGGGAAGGAGGGAGGGTAAATTGGACTGCAGCAATGTGGATCTTCGAACATCTACATTTATGGTAGGTACAAAACTGTACTATGTTCTTCATCTCACATTGCTGCAGTCCTAACACTTGGGTAGAATCCCAAAGCAGAGGTAAGGGAGGATGGCTAAACTATAATGAAGCAGGAGCTGCCAAAATGCCCTGCAATACAGCAGTGGCAAAACCAGCCCTGGATTTAGAGTACAAGGGAAGGTGGTAATGCCTAGAGAAGGTATGCACTGAACTCCAAGTGGCTGCCTCCAAAATATCCTTAGTAGCCACCCCCCTCAAAAAAACTGTTGAAGTGGCAGTAGCCCTAGTGGAATGAGGTCTAATCCCAGCTGGAATCTCTTTGCCATGATGGGAATAACAGAAAGCAATGCAAAATCCAATCCACTTAGAAATAGTTTGTTTTGACACAGGCTTGCCCTGAGAGCACAAAGCAAAAGAAACTAATAACTGCTGAGATTGTCTGAACCCTTTAGTTCTGTCCAAATAATATCGAACTGCCTGTGAACATCTAAGGTGTGCAAAATCTTTTCCCCTTTAGTTTGGGATTTGCATAAAAAGTAGGCAAATGAATAGTTTGGTTTAAAGCCACACTAGAAACCACTTTAGGCATAAAGGAGGGATTGGTACGTAAAGATACCCTATCCTTGTGAAAAATTAAGAAGGCTCAACTGCCATAAGGGCCTGTAATTCAGAAACCCTTCTTGCAGAGGTAATGGCCAACAAAAAAGCAGTCTTCCATGACAAATATTTCAACTCAGCAGTAGCTGCAGGCTCAAAAGGTTGTAGAGTGAGTTTCTCCAACACAAAATTGAGATCCCAAGCAGGAGTAGGAGCTCTTCGGGGGTCTTATATTCTTTGCCCTCTGAGAAATTGCTTGAATAAAGGATGAGAAAACAATGGTGGGTCACAATCGTAGTGAGCTGAAATTGCTGCAGCATGAATCTTAATAGAAGAGAAGGACAAACCTTTGTCCAATAACTCAGTAAGATATTGAAGAGCCACACTTAAATCAGGCTCAGAAACATCCAAATCCTTAGCTGCACTCCAAAATAAAAATCTCTTCCATTTATCTGTACACTTTCCTTGTACTAGGCCTTCTGGCTTCCAAAATCACATTCAAAACTTGTTGTGGAAGTTGAGACCCTCTATGGTTTAAAACAGAATATGCCATGCTGTTAGGTGAAGAGAGTGAAGTTTGATATTGAGCAAATGACTGTCCTCCTGGGACAACAGATGTGGAATCAAAGGCAAAGGCCATGGAGGCTTCCGTACTAGACTTCTCAGTAGTGGGTACCAGTGCTGTCGAGGCCAATCTGGAGCTATCAAAATCATCCTTGGCTTGTCCTGTCTGACCTTCAGAAGTACCTTTGGGAGGAGAGGCAGAGGTGGAAAGGCATACACATGAAGATTTTTCCAACTGAAAGAAAGAGCATCCACTTTCCAAGCTGTGTGATGAAACCTTTGTGCAAAACTTTGGCAGCTGGTTGTTTAGTGGAGAAGCGAACAGATCTATGTCTGGAGTTCCCCAGGACACTGTCAATTTCTGAAATACATGAAGATCCAGTTTCCACTCGTGGGGATCCATGATTTGTCTGCTTAACACATCTGCTAAGGAGTTCTGTGCTCGGCAGAAACCTTGCCTGAAGACTTAGTTGTAAACTGAGAGCAGTCTCCCACAAAATCATTGCTTGCCTGCATAGAGGATAAGAATGTGTTCCCCTTGCTTGTTGATGTACCACATGACAGTTGTGTTGTCTGTTAGAATCAACACCTGCCCTGGAAGAAGTAAATCCTTGAAAGCTATTAATGCAAACTGGACTGCTAACATCTCCTTCATGTTGATATGTAGATGTTGTAGTCTGGCAGGCCACTTGTCTTGTATCCACTTTCCATTTAGATGAGCTCCCAAGCTATGTCTGAGGCATCTGTCGTTAAAATCTGACTCGCCTCTGGCCGGGTCACAGAGAGTCCCTTGTTTAGGTGACATTCCTGAGCCCACCACAAAATTCCTTTTGAATGCAAGGTATTATTTGAATGACAGTGTCCAGATCCTGGCAGTGCTGTGTCCATACATTTTTGAGATACCATTGTAGCTTCCTCATATGCAGTTTGGCATTGGGAATCACCAGAATACAAGATGCCATGAACCCTAAGGCTTGAAGGACTGTCCTTGCAGTCAGCCCGGACTGATGAGATAACTGATGGAAGTAAAGGGATAGACTCTTTTGTGTGTCCGGGGTTAAAAAGGCCATCTGGGATGCTGTATTCAGTCTCACACCCAGAAAGCACATGTCTTGAGAGGGTACTAGACTGGACTTTATTTCGTTCACAGAATACCCCAGGCATCTTAGCACTGCTATCACATATTCCAAATGATGAAGAAGCTCTTCCTTCCTTGAGCCAGAATCAGGCAGTCGTCCAAATAAGGATAGATCTGTATTCCTTTTAGCCTGAAGAAAGCTATCACTGGAGCCAGAACTTTCATGAACACTCTGGGCGCAGTAGATAAGCCAAAGGGCAATGCAGAGAACTGATAGTGAGAAGTCCCAGCTCGAAACGCAGATACTTCCTGCAACTTAGTCTGATAGGAACATGAAGGTAAGCCTCCTTGAGATCCAAAGTTACCATCCAATGATCTTTGCCCAGCAGAGGTAAAAGCTGCTGCAACGACAACATTTTGAACTTGGGAATGTCCAGATAAGTGTTGAGGATAGACAAATCCAAAATTGGTCTCCACGTGTTCCCCTTCTTTGGGACTAGGAACAGGCGAGAATAAAATCCTAGGCCCCTTTCTGGCAAAGGAACCGCTGTACGGCCCCTATTTGGAGTAGCAGTGAAATTTGCTTGTGAGCCTCTATTCTTTGTTGAGGAGGAATGTCTGGCATGCCTTTGAAAGGAGGCAAGGTATGGAAATAAAACCTGTAACCGTGATGTATGATATCCAGTACCCATTTGTCTTGGGTAATCAAACTCCAATTTTCTTTGAAAAGTGCCAACCTTCCTCCCAAAGGTGCTGCCAGGCGAGAAGGTTCTGGCAGCTGAAAGGTAGGTCATTGGGTCTGTTTACGAAAGGACTGACCCCTACCCTCACTTGAAGACTGTGCAGGAGAACTCCCTGTTCTGGGCCTGAAAGAGCCCTGACCTCTGCCCCTGCCATGTCTAGATCTACCCCTAGACTGGGAATCATAAGAAGGATACGTCCACCCTTTAGTAGGCCAATTTCTACTAAACTTTGGAGGCTGAACCTGCAAAAAATCTTTAACAGTCTGCATAGACTTAGCCTTATCTTCCATTTTCTTTAAAACTGCCTCAATAGGAGAACCAAACAAGACATCAGATTGCAAAGGGGCATCCAAAATCCTAGTTTTAACATGGTCGGATAAATTTTGATCCCTCAGCCAGGCATGCCTGCGAAGAACTGACCCAGTGGCAGCCACTCTAGACGAGGCCTGTACAGCATCAAAACCACATTGTAAAGAATGCTTACCCACCTGCTCAGAAACATGCACTAAATCTTGTAACTCTTTATAGTCAATACCTTCCGCCAGGGCATCAACCTTAGATTTCAACTGAGAAAGGAGATAATTTTGATATTTCAACATGTGAAACTAAGCTCTCATGGCTAGAGTGGAAGAAGTATAAACTTTCTTTCCCCATCTATCCAAGGCCCTGGCCTCTTTATCTGCAGGAACCGGATTTTTGACAACAGAAGCCTTAACACCCTTAGGCCCCTGGCTAACAGTTTCTGGGTCTGCCCTAGGACTCTTAAAAAGATACTTATGAGCTTCAGGCACCCTGTAATACCTATCCGGTTCAACAGGAGCAGGAGGCAAAGAATCAGGATTAAGAGAAGCCTCTGCAAACACATCTTCCACCACATTCAGAACAGGAGGAATAGCTAAAGGCCTATGCTGGGGTAAAACAAAAATTCCTAAGCCTCTTCCTGGAATCAGAGAAATCCTGACCTTCCCATTTAAAATGCTCTCTCATGGAGTGAAGGGTCTCTGAAAAGAAAAATCCTCAGGAGGAGAAGCAGAAGGAGTAGAATCATCCATATCAGAATCAGAATAATGAGAATACTCCTGCAAGTCTTCAGTCAAGACTCAGACACATCCAAGCCTGCTCATAATCCCCCAACACAGGTTCCATCCTAGGCCTCTTATCAGGAGGGGGCATAGAGCCTCTAATTAAAGTAATTAAATCCTCTGCCATTTTGAGCATGTGCTTCTTGGGCACAGCACCTGAAGAACTGGGAGTGACACCCACAAGCTAAACTAGACCTGCCTCTAGGAGAAGCCTTGAAGCAGAAAGAGAGGGCCTAGACCCCTTAGAAAGGGAGGGGAGTACAGTTACTTGAGAAGCCCCTACAGCCTGCCCTGCCTCCTGGGAGGCCACATCCTGTAAAATCAAAGTTTCTCCCTGGGTCTCCAGAGAGGCCTCCGTCGGAACCACCGGTTCCACTGACACCTCTAAAGAACTGGCGTCCGGTTCGGACTCCTCTAACCTAGGTTTAACTGCCTTGTCCTTGCGCTTCTTTGAGGAAGCCGGCGCCGGAGCATCCGACGGCATTTTGTAATTGCACCGCTTCCCAAAGACCAACCTTGCACAATCCAACCTCCGCTTTATAGTGCGTTTGTTAAACCTAGCACAAAAGCGCATCCAACAACGCCGTGCTCAGGTCCTAAACAAGGTATACACAAATTATGATAATCTCTATGGTATCTGTTTCCCACAAGAAATACAGTTATTCACTTTTTCTGACATCCGTAAACCACTGAGGCAAGAAAAACCAAAATATTCCCAACGGGTACTTAACCAACTCTGACTTCGGTCTGAAACTCGAATTGAAAATTTCAGAACGCCGAACGGCACTTGCAACACTGCTTCTGCATCGGACCATGCGGCAAAAAAGACTGAGGATATGACGTCGGTCATGCGCATTTGTACCCTGACGTTCTGATGTCAGTCAAATGCGCCCTGACCGACGTCAGCCTTATACTCTGATATTCGGGCCGAATGAGGGACAGCGGACTACCCAAGTGTTAGGACTGCAGCAATGTGAGATGAAGAACATCATACTGACGACAGATAGTGCACGGATTAAATAAAGCACAAAACTGACAGCAAGGTACATTGTGGTCAGGGCCTAGGCAAGGAATACAGTACGAATGAAAATCTTTATGAGGTATTTGCTTTCCACAAGTAATGCAATTATTAACGTTTACTGACATTGGTAAGGAGCAAGAAAAAGTTTACCCAACGGGGTACTTCGCTTTAGTTGAAGACTTTGGTTCTGAAACTCGAAAATGAAAATTTTTAGGACTCGGCCGACCAGCACTTGCGAACTACTACTGCTTCGGGCACCTCACGGTATGAAAGACTGATGAAATGGCATCGGCTGCATGTTTTATACCCCCGACGACCTGACGTCATGGAAGAAGGGACAGCAACCGACGCAGGACCCAAGACTTTGTTAATAAGGTCGACTGAGGGCTACCTGCAAGCAGATAACCCAAATGTAATGACTGCAACATTGAAACACGAAAATCAGAACATTCCTAGCTTTAACATAACTATCTTGAAGAGGAAAGTAACGCATCACTAAAAAAAAAAAAAAAAAATGGAAGTTTTTTTCCCTGAAGGGAATTTGTCCATCCAGCTAACAAAAGCACAAGTAAAGGAAAGTAATAAAGCACCAGTAAAAAATAAGTAAATGGAAGTTTTTTTTGCCTAAAGGGAAAGTACAGTTTTTTACCTACCATAAATGTAGATGTTCGAGTGCTAATACAGCTGCAGTAATCGCATACGGGTTCTCTGCCGTCAGGCGGGTCCTCGGTCGGCCGAATTCCAAAGTCTTGGTCCGGCGTCGGTTGTTGTCGCCTTCTTCCCTGACGTCAGTGCGACAGGGGTATATAAGTAACAGCAGACGCCATGTTCTCCAGTCTTTCTTGCCCCAGATGCAATAGATAAATTATATATATATATACATATATATATATATATATATATATATATATATATATATATATATATATATATATATATATATATATAAAGTTGTATGAGGAGGTGTTAGCCACTAGTCCTAAACCTAGAGGGGAAGGAGGGAGGGAAACCTGTACTGCAGCTGTATTCGCACTCGAACATCTACATTTATGGTAGGTACAAAACTGTACTATGTTCATTGTGCATACTGCTGCAGTAATCACATATGGGTAGAATCCAAAGCTACGCACAGGGTGGTAGGCACTAGGTAGAACTGGGGTGAGCCAGAATGCCCTGCAACACAGCAGTAGCAAAGCCTGCTCTAGTTTTGGAATATAAAGGCAGGTGGTAGTGTCTTGTGAAGGTATGTACAGAACTCCTAGTGGCTGCCTCCAAGATATCTTTGGTAGGAACTCCTCTGAGGAAGGCTGTAGAGGTAGCTGTGGCCCTGGTGGAGTGTGGTCTGATGCCTACAGGGACAGATTTCCCATGATAGGAGTAACAAAATCGTATGCAGTGGCCTATCCATTTAGAGATAGTCTGTTTGGTAACAGACTTCCCTTGAGCTCCTACAGCATAAGACACAAAAAGTTGTTGTGATTTCCTGAAAGGCTTTGTTCTGTCCAAATAGTAATGTAGCTGTCTATGGATGTCTAAGGAATGTAGCAGCCTTTCTCCTTTGTTTTGAGGATTAGGGTAAAAGGTAGGTAAGTGTATGGCTTGATTTAAAGCTACCCTGGATACCACTTTAGGCATAAATGATGGGTTGGTTCAAAGGGAAACCCTGTCCTGATGGAAGATAAGAAAGGGCTGCACAGCCATGAGGGCTTGTAGTTCCGAAACCCTACGAGCTGAGGTAATGGCCAGAAGGAAAGCTGTTTTCCAGGACAAATATTGCAAATCTGTTGAGGCAGCTGGTTCAAAGGGAGGCAATGTTAATTTTTCTAGAATGTAAATAAGATCCCAGGCTGGCACTGGTTGTTTCCTTGGTGGTCTTATATTCTTAGCCCCTCTGAGGAATTGTCTTAAAAGTGGGTGAGAGAATAATGATGGATCCGTGTTGAATTCTGCAGAAATGGCTGAGGCATGGATTTTTATGGAGGAAAATGAAAGTCCACTGTTCAGCAGCTCAGCAAGATACTGTAATACCTGAGGCAAATTCAGTTTTCTAGGGTCCTGGCCTTTTTTCTCATTCCAAGAGCAAAACCGTTTCCATTTTGCGGAGTAAGTCTTCCTAGTAGATGGCCTTCTGGCCTCCAGAATGACATCCTGAACCTCTTTGGAGAGTAGGGTCTGCTGTGGTGTTAAGGAATTTTCCATGCAGCAAGATTGAGTGTTTTCAGCTGACTGTGAAGAGTTTTGTAGCTGTGCTGAGTTAGCAGAAGAGGCATTAGAGGTAGAGGCCAGGGAGGAGTATGTGTTAGGCTCCTTAGGAGTGGGTACCAGTGCTGTCTTGGCCAGTCTGGAGCAATCAGTATCATTTTCGATCTGTCTGTTCTGGCTTTCAAGAGCACCTTGGGTAGAAGAGGCAGAGGTGGGAAAGCATACACTGTCCATGCTGTCCAACTGAGTGAAAGGGCGTCCATCCTCCAGGCCTTTGGATGAAAAGTCCTTGAACAAAACTTTTCCGGTTGATGGTTCCTGTGGGAGGCGAAGAGATCTATGTCTGGCCTTCCCCATGCTTGGATTATCTTTGTAAACACCTGTGGATGCAGCTTCCATTCGTGTGGATCTGTCATATTTCTGCTTAGATCGTCTGCCAGCGTGTTTTCCAAACCTGGCAAGTACTGTGCTTGAAGTTCGATTTGCCATTCCAGAGCCAAGTTCCAAAGTGTCATGGCTAGTCTGCACAGGGGATATGAATGTGTTCCTCCTTGTTTGTTTATGTACCACATTACTGTGGTGTTGTCTGTTTTTATCAATAATTGCCCTGGATGCAGGAGGTCCTTGAATGCTGTAATTGCATTTATTACTGCTAGCATTTCTTTTTGATTGATGTGAAGGTGCTTTTCCTTTTGGGACCATTTGCCCTGAATGCACTTGCCTGTCATGTGCGCCCCCCAGGCGTAATCTGAGGCGTCTGTTGTGATGACTTGATTTGCTTGAGGCTTGCAGAATGGGAGACCTGTGTTTGTTTGACATGCTTGGGCCCACCATTGAAATTCCTTTTGCAAACATGGAATTATTGGTATTATTGTTTCCAAATTGTGGCTGTGTTGAGACCATAGGCTTTTAGGTACCATTGAAGCTTTCTCATATGCAACTTTGCACATGGGATTAAAAGAATGCAAGATGCCATGAAGCCCAGAGCCTGCAGGATTTTCCTTGCAGTAAGCCTGGTACAATTTGCTAGTGTTTTGAAGTACTGAGTTAGTTGCCCTTGTTTTTCTGGCATGAGATAGGCCATCTGGGTGTTTGTGTCCAAGTTGGCACCCAGGAAAGTTATTTTCTGAGATGGTATTAGCCTGGATTTCTCTTTGTTGATTGTGTATCCCAGATAATTCAGTAACCATGTTGCATAAGCCAGATCTTCCAGAAGAGTGTGCTTGCTGTCCGCTTGGATCAGGCAGTCGTCCAAATAAGGGTAAATTTGTATCCCTTGAAGTCTGTAGTAGGCAAATACTGATGCCAGGCATTTCGTGAATACTCTGGGCGCAGTAGATAAGCCAAAGGGCAATGCAGAGAATTGATAGTGGATTGAACCTGCAAGAAATCTGAGATATCTTCTGCAGCTTTGTCTGATTGGGACATGCAGGTATGCCTCCTTGAGGTCCAATGTTACCAGCCAAAACTCCTTGCCCAGCATGGGAAGAAGCTGCTGTAATGTGAGCATCTTGAATTTTGGTACGAGTAGAAATGTATTTAGGATGGATAAGTCCAAAATGGGTCTCCAGTTGGTTCCTTTTCTTGGTACCAGGAAAAGTCTGGAATAAAAACCTTGGCCTTGTTCGTGAGTCGGAACCTCTTAAATGGCTTTCATGTCCATGAGTTTTGTAATTTGTATTTGTGCCTCTGCCCTTTGATTGTGTGGCAGGTTTGGCATGCCTCTCATTTTTGGAAGAGTGTGAAAATGAAATCTGTAGCCTCTGTTTATTATGTCCAGGATCCATTTGTCTGTTGTGATAATATGCCAATTTCCTGAAAATAGTGCCAGCTTTCCTCCCAGGGGAGCTGCTAGCTGAGATTTGCTTGGCATGAAAAGGGGGAAGTCATTGGGTTTGCTTTCTGTATTGTTGTGCACTGTCTTCGCCACCTCTTGGTGCTTGAGTTGGCCATTGCCTGCCTCTATGTGATCCTTGAGATTGTCCTCTGCCCCTTGAGCGCCTGTATCTGCCTCTTTGGGGTTTGTCTGTGGCTGAAAGGACCAGTTTTTTGTAGGCCAGTTTCTACTAAAACGAGGTGGCTGTACCTGTAAAAAAGCCTTGACAGTTTGCATAGATTTAGCTTTCTCTTCCATTTTCCATAGCATCTCCTCAGCATTAGTACCAAATAGCACATCCTTTTGTAAAGGAGCATCTAGTAGTTTAGCTTTAACATGATCAGGCAAGCTTTGTTCTCTAAGCCAGGCATGTCTATGAATGACTGCTCCTGTAGCAGCGGCTCTACTAGAGGCCTCTAAGGCATCATAACCACATTGTAAGGTGTGTTTACCCACTTGTTCTGCACTATGTATCATATCCTGCAATTCCTTCAAATCTGGTTGTTCAGGTTGAGATATCTTGTTCCTTAATTGAGATAACAGAAAAGTACAGTTTTGTACCTACCATAAATGTAGATGTCCGATAGATATGCAACTGCAGTCATAACATATGGGTTGTCCTGCCTCAGGCAGCCCTCGGTCGGCCGAATTCCAAAGTCTGGGTCCGGCGTCAGCTGGTGTCGCCTCCTCTCCGACGTCACCACGGCTGGAGTATAAAGGCATCAGCTGACGCCATCTTCTTCAGTGTTTCTTGCCCCAGATGCCAGGTGCCCTCCTAGGAAGGCTAAATTTGGTAAATGGATAAAAATAATCCCAAACATGCACAACAGTAATAAACAGATACACCATAGGAATACCCCCAGCTAAAGGGAAAAGGGGGGTAGGGACCCAAAAAGAAGGATACAGAAGGGTAGGTGGGAGGGAAAAATCCGACTGCAGTTGCATATCTATCGGACATCTACATTTACGGTAGGTACAAAACTGTACTATGTCCTTCAAGAATGCAACTGCAGTCATAACATATGGGTTGAATACCATAGCCAACTGGGGGTGGATGGAACTAAGATAAGGATGGTGTAGCTAAAATCCCTTGCAGGACTGCTGAAGCAAAGCCTGCTCGGGATCTGGAATATAAGGGCAGGTTGCAGTGCTTGGTAAATGTATGCACGGAGCTCCATGTAGCAGCCTCTAAAATGTCCTTTGTTGCCACTCCTCTTAGGAAAGCTGTGGAAGTGGCCATAGCCCTGGTGGAATGTGGCCTGATATTGGCTGGCACACCTTTTCCATGGAAAGAATAGCAGAATCTGATGCAATGTCCAATCCATTTTGAAATTGTTTGTTTGGAGATTGCTTTTCCTTGCACTCCAGCAGCATAGGCTACAAACAGTTAGTCAGACTTTCTGGTGGCCTTAGTTCTGTCCAAGTAGTAACGTAGTTGTCTGTGTATGTCCAAAGTATGCAGCAGCTTTCCCCCCCTATTTTGAGGATTGGGGAAGAATGTAGGCAGGAGAATAGCTTGATTTAGAGACACCCTGGAAATAACTTTGGGCATGAATGTAGGATTGGTCCTTAGAGAAACTCTGTCTTGATGAAAAATGAGGAAGGGAGGCACTGCCATGAGTGCCTGTATCTCTGAAACCCTTCTTGCAGATGTGACTGCCAATAAGAAGGCCGTCTTCCATGAAAGAAATTGCATTTCTGAACTTGCTGCTGGCTCAAATGGAGGAAGAGTTAATTTTTCCATCACATAATTGAGGTCCCAATGAAGGTACTGGCTGTTTTCTGGGAGGTTTGATATTCTTTATTCCCCTTAGAAACTGTCTTAGCAAGGGATGAGAAAACACTGGAGGGTCACAGTTGTATTTTGCTGAGATTGCTGAGGCATGAATCTTTATTGAAGAGTATGAAAGTCCAGTATGAAGTAGTTCTGCCAAGTATTCTAAAATCTGAGGTATAATTGGTAATGCTGTGTCCTGACCCCTGTTGGCATTCCAGATGCTGAATCTCTTCCATTCGGTTGAATATGTTTTTCTTGTGGAAGGTCTGCGTGCTTCCAGCAAGATCTCTTGAACCAATTTTGATAAGAGAGTTAGGTGGAGAAGTCATGCTAGTCTCCAGGCTGTCAGATGTAATGATTTCAGGTCTTGATGTACAGTCCTGTAATTGTGTTGTGTTAGGAGCAGGGGCCATAGAGTCAGAGGCCATGGTTTGGTCCGAGTTATGGTCAATAACAATGGGTACCAGTGTTGCCTTGGCCAGTCTGGAGCTATCAAAATACCTGTTGGGTGTTCTGCTTTGATCTTCAGTATCACCTTGGTCAGCAGAGGCAGAGGAGGGAATGCATAAATTTTAAAGAATTCCAGCTGAAGGAGAGAGCATCCGTCTTCCAGGCTAGAGGATGGCGAGTCCTTGTGCAGAACCTTTTCAGGTGATGATTTAAGTGAGATGCGAAAAGATCTACATCCGGTCTTCCCCATGCCTTCGTCAGTTGAGAGAAAATGGGAGGATGCAACATCCATTCGTGTGGATCCATGAAATTTCTGCTCAGGTTGTCCGCCAGTACATTGTCCTTGGCTGGTACAAACTGGGATTGTAAATGTATCTTCAGGCTCAGGGATTTTTCCCAGAGAAGCATTGTTAGTCTGCAGAGGGGATAAGAGAGTGCCTCCCTGCTTATGTACCACATGACAGTGGTGTTGTCTGTCCTTATCAGTAAATGTCCTTGTTGTAGTGATTTTTCGAAAGTCTCGATAGCATGCATCACTGCCAACATTTCCTTTTGGTTTATGTGCAGATGTCTTTCCTTTGGGGTCCATTACCCCTGAATGCACCTGTCCTTCATGTGCGCCCCCCATCCATGGTCTGAGGCATCTGTTGTAATCATCTGGCCTGCTTGAGGTCTGGTGGAAGGCATACCTTTGTTCTGCTGACTGGCTTGAGCCCACCATAAAAATTCTTTTTGCAGACATGGAATAAGTGGGATTATGTCCTCTAGGCCTTGGCTGTGTTGAGACCATAAGTTTTTTAAATACCATTGCAGCTTTCTCATATGAAGTCTTGCCAAAGGTATCAGAAGGATGCAAGATGCCATGAACCCCAGGGCCTGCAGGATTTTCCTTGCAGTCAGCTGGGAGAGTTTTGCTAGGCCTTTGAAGTACTCTGGTAAATGCTGCTGTTTTTCCTCTGTGAGGTAGGCCATTTGGTTTTCTGTGTCCAGTGTGGCTCCTAAGAAGGTAATCTGTTGGGATGGCAGTAGCTTTGACTTCTGAATGTTGACTGTGTATCCCAAGGCCTGCAGTAGATGCATGACATAGTCCAAGTTTTCTTTTAAGGTTTGTTTGTTGTCTGCTTGTATGAGGCAGTCGTCCAAGTAGGGGTATATTTGCATCCCCTGCAGTCTGCAGTGTGCCACTACTGATGCCAGGCATTTCGTGAAAACTCTGGGCACAGTAGATAAGCCAAACGGCAATGCTGAGAATTGATAATGCTCTGTCCCTGCAAGAAATCTGAGGTATCTTCTGCAGCTTTGTCTGACTGGGACATGCAGGTATGCCTCCTTGAGGTCCAGAGTGATCAGCCAAGACCCCTTGCCCAGCATGGGAAGGAGTTGCTGCAACGTCAGCATTTTGAACTTTGGCACTATGAGAAAAGTGTTTAGAGATGACAAGTCCAGTATGGGTCTCCATTTGTTTTCTTTTCTTGGAACAAGGAACAGTCTTGAATAAAATCCCTGGCCTTGCTCCTGAGGAGGAACCCTTTCTATTGCTTTTATACTTAACAGCTTGGAAACTTGAGAGAATGCCTCTGCCCTTTGATGATGTGGCAGGTTTGGCATGCCTTGTCTTATTGGTAATGTGTGGAAGTGGAATCTGTAACCTTTGTCTATCAAATCCAGAATCCAGTTGTCCTTGGTTAAGATATGCCAGTTTTGTGAGAATAAGGATAATTTTCCGCCCAAGGGTGCTTCTCTTTGAACCTTTGTAGGCGGAATGAAAATCAAGTCATTGCGATTGTCCTTGTGGTGTAGCTGAACTGTCTGCACCACTTCTTTGATTTGGAGGTTGCCATTGGCGTCCCCTGTGAGATCCTCAGTATTGTCCTCTACCTCAGGCACGTCTGCTTTTTCCCCTTTGAAAAATGTCTGAGACGGGGAAGGACCAATTCTTTGAGGGCCAGTTTCTGCTGAATTTGGGTGGCTGAACTTGAAGGAAATCCTTGACTGTCTGTACTGACTTTGCTTTTTCCTCTATGGATTTCAATACATCTTGTGCATTAGCACCAAAAAGCTTCTGTTTTTCCAAAGGTGCATCAAGTAACTTTACTTTGACATGGTCAGGCAAAGACTGATCCTTTAACCAAGCATGTCTACGTATCACAGCCCCAGTCATAGCTGCCCTACATGAAGCTTCCAGTGCATCATAACCACACTGTAGAAAATGGTTATTAACCTGCTGAGTGCTATGTATATGATCCTGCAATGCCTTTTTATCAATAGGCTCAGGAGAAGCTAACTTTTTCTGTAAATCATCCAGGAGAAAATCCTGGTACTGAAACATGTGAAAAAGGCAATTTAGTGAGCTCATGGCCAGGGTAGTAGAAGTATATACTTTTTACCCCATCTCCAGGGACCTTGCTTCCCTGTCTGCTGGCAGTGGGTTTTTGGCAGAGGAGGCAGCCACTCCCTTGGGGCCCTGTGAAATAGTTTCTAGATCCACAGAGTGGGCCTTAAAAAGGTGCTTGTGAGTGTCAGGGACCCTATAACATCTGTCCAGCTTGATAGGAGCCGGAGGAAGAGAATCAGGGTTAGCACTGGAGTCAGAGAAAACATCATCCAAGACATCCATAACAGGTGGAATAGCTAAAGGCCTGTGCTGGGGAAGCTCGAGGAAGGTACGAAGCCTTTTCCTGGAGTCAGAGAATTCCTGACCCTGCCATTGAAAATGTTCCCTCATGGAATGCAGGACTTCACCAAAAGAGAAATCCTCTGGAGGGGACGCAGAGGGAATTGATTCCTCAGCATCAGAGTCCTTGTAGGCCTGGAAGGATTCTTCTTGGGCATCAGAGTGTTCAGAATCCCCGGAGGCTTCATCCGAGGAGAGGTCGTCCGCCTGCTCAGTTCTGGGCCTTTTCTCTGCAGGTGGCTCGGGACTCCTTTCCGGATGAGGCTGAGACCCCCTGATAAGGGAAATAAGATCAGCAGCCAGAGACATGATCTGCTTATCAGAAGAAGGGGCCTGGGCAGTAGGTCTAGGATGGGCCTTGGCCTGGCTTGCGGCCTTAGCACGTGCAAAGGCCTTGATGGACATGGATACAGGAGGCCTAGCAGCCCCACGTGCAGGTGTAACCTTGTCCACAGAAATGGTGTCGGGTAGATCCAGAACTTCGGTTTCCGGAGGAAAATCCACAACCGGCAGCGGAGAGATCTCCGAGACCGAAGGTCGTGTTAACGCTGTGTCGGCCTGGAGCGGTGGATTTACCACTTCCGAAGGGACCGGAGAACTAGCAGAGGGTTTGGGAGTAGCATCGGTAGTAGACGCGGGCCAAGGATGTCGGTCCCGGTCCTTGCGTTTTTTAGCAGATTGTGTAGTCGGTTGATCCGATGGCATGATGTACGCAAAAGATTCACCGAAAAAGTAATCGGCGAATTCTGCCCGGCGCCTGAGAGTGCGCTTATTAAAGCAAGCACAGGCAGCACAGGCCGAGACGTCGTGGTCTGGGCCCAGGCAAGGAAGGCAGAGAGAATGGAAGTCCTTATGAGGTATTTGTTTACCACAAGACAAACAATTATTAACTTTCTCAATTTGTTCTGACATCGGCTGAGGCAAGAATAAATGTTCCCCAACGGGGTACTTAGCTTTTAGATGACTTTGGTTCTGAAAACACACGAGCTGACCGACCGGCACTTGCGAACTGCTTCTGCTTCGGGCACCGCGCGGCAAGAAAGACTGAAGAAGATGGCATCGGCCGATGCCTTTATACTCCAGCCGTGGTGACGTCGGAAAGGAGGCGACACCAGCCGACGCCGGACCCAGACTTTGGAATTCGGCCAACCGAGGGCTGCCTGAGGCAGGACAACCCATATGTTATGACTGCAGTTGCATTCTTGAAGGACATCTGCTGATATTTAAGCATATGGAACTGACAATTTAAGGCCCTCATGGCTAGAGTGGTCGAGGTGTATACCTTTTCCCCCCACCTTTCTAAGGATCTAGATTCCCTTTCGGAAGGTAGTGGGTTCTTGGCAGTAGAGGCCTTCATTCCCTTGGGGCCTTGAGAAATGGTCTCAGGGTCAGCATTATGGCTTTTGAAAAGAAATTGGTGAGAGTTAGGGACTCTGTAATACCTATCAGGTTTGACTGGTGCAGGAGGCAGGGAATCCGGATTGAGACAAGCCTCCGAGTAAACATCAAGTATGTCCAGGACAGGAGGAATAGCCAGAGGTCTGTGTTGAGGTAACAAAAGAAATTCCCTAAGCCTTTTCTTGGAATCAGAAAAGTCTTGGCCTTCCCAATGGAAGTGCTCCCTCAAGGTGTGCAAGGTTTCCCCAAAAGAAAAATCCTCTGGGGGAGATACAGAAGGAATGGACTGTTCTGCATCAGAATCTTCATAAGGGGAGTACGAGTGTTCTTCCACATCAGAATGTTCTGAGAAAATGGAGCCCTGTTCAGAAGAGGGAGAGTCTTCCTCCACTCTGGGTCTCTTGTCTGGAGGGGGTTGGGAACCCCTGATATAGGAAATTAAATCATCAGCCATTTTAAGCATCTGCTTTTTAGGCATGGGGCCTGGGGATGGCCCTGTGCAACAGGCCTCTTGGGATGCATGGCTGATTTGGACTTAGTGAAGGCCTTAATGGAAAAGGAAGAAGAGGGTCTAAATACACCCTGGATGGAAGTGGACCTGTCCACATTAGGAGGCTCAACACTCACAGTGGTTTCGGTGGTTGTAGTCTGAGTTAGGGCAGAGGTACCAGCGGTCTCGGGTACAGAAGACACCGCCAATGAAGTGTCATCGGTAGTCAGGGACAGCATAGGCATCTCGCTGAGAACCGGACCACGTGCAGCCGGTTTTGGTGTGGTGTCGGTGGAGACCGCGGACCTCGCGTGTCGGTCCTTGTCCTTTCGTTTTTTGGACAAAACAGTAGTTGGAGTATCCAACGACATTTTATAATCAAAGGCTTTACCAAAATAATGTTGGGCGAACTCCGCCCGACGCTTAAGTGCGTTTATTGAAAGTAGCGCAAAAGCGACAGCCCGAGACGTCGTGGTCTGGGCCTAAACAAGGTATGCAGAGGGAATGGAAATCCTTATGCGGTATTTGTTTCCCACAAGAAATACAATTGTTAACTTCGTCTGACATCGGCCTGAGGCAAGAAAAGTTTCCCCAACGGGGTACTTAGCTTTAAAGAAGACTTCGGTTTCCAATTTTTCGTAAATTCAGGAGCTGGCCGACCGGCACTTGCGAACTGCTTCTGCTTCGGGCACCACGCAGCAAAAAAGACTGGAGAACATGGCGTCGGCTGTTACTTATATACCCTTGTCGCACTGACGTCAGGGAAGAAGGCGACAACAACCGACGCCGGACCAAGACTTTGTAATTCGGCCGACCGAGGACCCGCCTGATGGCAGAGAACACATATGTGATTACTGCAGCTGTATGCACGATGAACATCTTATCTGTCCAGCTAAAAAAAGCACAAGCTAGCAGTCGCACCTCAAAAGCCTGGGGAGCGTACTGTAACACTACCTTCTCTTATGCTATACTGACAACTTTTTCATTAAACATACACAAATGCTAAAGCTATAAACCACTTTCAAGCCTTTATGTGCCTATTAATAAAACTAAGTACAGAATTAGATTTCATTAGGCAGACAGTGATGTTCCAAAAGCCACTGTCTGGCAGTTTAGTGCAGATCAAGACTGAATTGCTAACAACCTTCAGCCTGTAGTGCAACATCTGGGTTCCTTAGTCTTCAGCTGCATACAATGTTAGTGTGAGTAAGTAAATTAAAAAAAGTGCTCATATGTCACCTGAGAAAAGAGGTAGCTGTATCTAGTGGGCTTACACATTTAATAAATAAATGAAATATAATGAGGAGGACTTAAAAATTATAGCATGAGCATGAGAGGCAATACTTAAGGACAGGGACAGACCTATGGACCAGTGTGTGGTGACATGGACTGATCTTATGGAGCGCCTGTACAGTATACCCATTTACCCTCATGCAAACACTTCCTTCTTTTCTCCCCTTCTGTTCACTTCTGAAGCACAATAAGCACCTGCAGTAATTTACTGAAGATTATACAGTTGATGCCATGGCACTAAAATTAGATTGCACTGTATGTATTCTCTCCAGGAATAAATTTACTTACCCAGACTTTATCGCACTCAAAGACAATGGCATTTTTTATACAACAAAACATCCAATATGTGGAGACATGCATCCTAATTCAGGCAGTGCTCCTCAGAATGTGCCTTTATCCAACGCAAGTGACCAGCTGAGGAAGTCCAATACAGCAATTTGAACTACTTTACCCAACTGCTTACATAGCTGGACTACTTCCTATACACCAGTTTACTGCAATCACTGAAACGTAGTTACATCCAAACAATGAAACCCTTTCACCCAGATATTTGATGCAAAGTTTACAAAACTGATATAAGAATAGGTACAGTGGCAATCATTTAGTCTGAGGAGCTACAGTATGCTACCTATGCAACTACAAGCAAAATTCTATTTTGTACTAGGTCAGTAAATTTAAAGTTTATATGCAGCTATACCTACATTCTTCTAGGATCAGAAATCTAACTGAAGGCACACTGTTGTGTTTATAATGAAAAAAGATGAAAGAAAGGCGTACAAATACAGACCAATAACACTTGGAAATAAAATTATAAAACCTTTATGAAAATATTAGAAAAAGGATGCAGGAGGTTTTGGATGAAGTTAAAGGGGATTTTTTTTTTTTGGAATGATGGGAAGAGAGGTGAAGGAAATGTTAAAGGAGAACTGGACCCACAGACTAAAAAAAAACATGTTTAATTCATCATGGTTTTGTTTCTTATATTTTTGTTTCCTATATTTTAACACCACTCTGGAACTATTTATAGGTTTTTAAATAATTTTATATGTAATTTCTGAGTCTGACCATATGGGGCCTAGTATCTTGAAGTGATCCTGATTGTTTGGTCTGCCTCTAGGTACCCACAATGCAGTGCTTGTCTGTAAAATAATTTACATTGCGCGGGCCTCTCTTCCTAAAGCTCCTGTCACTGCATTGATTTTACATGCACACATTGCTGTCTTTCAGATGGGTCTATATTACATCATCAAACGCTTAAAAAAGCGAACACTGATTGATCGACCTAATTTAAGCGCAAGCTTACAATCTCGAACTGTCAGATCAGCTTTTTTCCCCAGAGGAAAAAAATAAAAAATCACTGATCCAAAACACATACACACAACAAGTACACCAAACAAACAGAAATCCACACACATACACCTAAAATCCGATACCTAACCCTACACTAAACTATGCACACACCACTAACAACCTTAACCCAAACCCTAACCCTAAGGTCAGTCACTATCGCACACTCACCTCACCCGCTCCCTAACCCTAACTCACTTAAATACGACATAACCCTCATGTCCACTCAATCGCACACACACCTAACCCGAGCCCTAACCCTAACTCACCTAAATCACCCTAACACTCACATCCACACAATCGCACACTTACCTGAATCCGACCGGTAACTTTCCACCATAACACTGAAAATACCGAAGCAACAGAAACGGACAACCAAATTCTTTCCCTAGGAAAAAAATTTGAGTTTCTGCTGCTTCGATATTTTGCAGTTTCGCGAAAATAAGTTCGCTTATTTAAGCGTTCAAGGATATAATATAGACCCTTTCAGACAATTAGTTTTAAGTAACATTTCATGCTGTTCAGTGACTACTAACACTAACCATGCAAATCCCACAGAACAGACTTTCAAACTGCCTTTTACTGTTGCTTCTTTTTAGAATGGCTAAACTACAGTCTTTTGTGAAGTCTAAATTGTGGTAGCCAGAAAACGAAAGAAGTATCCAAAGCAGGAAAAGTTTTATTAGGCAAAACAAACACCAAAAAATAAACGCTCTTTTAAAACAGTTGCGTTTTCGTCCAACATAAACCAGGACTTAATCAGATTCTGTCCAAAAAAAACAATTTGCAGTTTAAATACACATAAAAATTTAAAAACAGCCTATCCACTGAAATGCATTTCAATCTAACTAATCAAATGTCATTGCATCTCATGAATATTAAATCAAAGCATTTCATGTTTGTTCCCAATAGTAAAAATTTCATTTACCTTCCAATGTGTGTGGTGTTTAAATAAATTATGTAAACCATGTCAATAAATAAATGTATATTATTTTGTTACTATTAAAACATTGAGGGGAGGTTTATGGGAAGAACGGTTAGCTTATAAAGAATTATAGTGGCAAATTAAGTTAGACCCCACGAGAAAACCTGGTCTTAATGACCATATATCCCTAACCCCAGTGTTAAAATTGAGAGCTGCTGATGTTTAATACATTGTAGTACTGGACAAAACCACTGGATGGCAGTAGTAACTTAGTAAAGAGTAATAGTACAAATAGGGTATTACTTTTTGGATTGTATTTAGTTTTAATTATTTATAACACAGAGATATATATATATTTTATATAAGAAATTGGGTTTTAATAGCAACAAAATAATATACATTTATTTATTGACATGGTTTACATAATTTATTTAAACACCACACACATTGGAAGGTAAATGAAATTTTTACTATTGGGAACAAACATGAAATGCTTTGATTTAATATTCATGAGATGCAATGACATTTGATTAGTTAGATTGAAATACATTTCAGTGGATAGGCTGTTTTTAAATTTTTATGTGTATTTAAATTGCAAATTGTTTTTTTTGGACATAATCTGATGAAGTCCTGGTTTATGTTGGACGAAAACGCAACAGTTTTAAAAGAGCGTTTATTTTTTGGTGTTTGTTTTGCCTAATAAAACTTTTCCTGCTTTGGATACTTCTTTCGTTTTCTGGATACCATATTTACTGGTGGATTGTGTTGTTGAGATACATTTTTCGAACTCTAAATTGTACTACTTTGACTCATCTCCCATCCCCCTTCACACCTAACTTCCCTAGCTGTCAAAGTGCTAAGGGTAATTTGAGCTGTTACCTGTTGTGATTGACAGCTCAGAGCAGGAGACTTGACTCGTGTACTGTTTCCTTGTTCTAGCCTTTACTTTCTGTATGGGTAGGGGGAAGGACCAGGGAGCTGTGACATCACAGCATAGATGGGTTTTTAGGACGGCCGTGGAGATGTCAGTTTGGGGAGGGAACTGGCCAGAAATCTACCTGTATTCATTGGCCTTGATGACATCAATGAACTGGAGACTGCAGCAAGATTTTAAAGGGCAGGGTAAATGTTTTTTTGAAAGTGAAATCCCCACAGTACAGTGAGGTACTGTTCTAGTGGACAGAAATAGTTGATTTAAAATATTTTAAATGCTGTATTGTTTTTTATTCATAGCAGGGACTGTAAATAGGGAAAAAAGGACAGAAAAGTTGAGCATTTAATAACAGAACCCTGTTGTTGTCCTTTAATAACAGTAAAATAAAGTACCATATATGTTTTTGAAAGAAAATAAGTAAATACGGCTAAGGACAATAAGTGACAGAGGTTTTTGATAAAGTTAGTCATGAATTGATGTGGAAGATTCTTGAGACATATGGGATAGGAGAAAAATTGAATGTTACAACAATATGCTATGAACTGTCATGGCTGAAAGTTGTGCTAAACAGATAAACAGGAGGAAAGAC
>NC_056725.1:1118314882-1118335820 GCF_019279795.1 Protopterus annectens
CAGTATGCCAAGGGCTTTATGTTGTTAAATGATTAAATGATGATGCAGAAACATTATGAGGCTATTAGATACACTCTTTGAAATACTAGAACAGGAATTAAAAAGCTGAAGAACAGAAGAATCAACAATACATTCAAATGTTTTAAACTAAATAGAAAGGGCATGGCAGCCTAGGTTGAAAAGAATCTTTCTGTTTGGATATAATTTGAATGATGCTAGTCAGTATGTTACTTAAGGTACTGTTTTTTGCATTGTTCTTAGAATGGTACTCAGATGCCCAGATCTTGGATTTAGTGTGGAAATGTTTGAATCATACATGCTTCACTTAACTTCTAGAGAATGCAGTATACGACTCTTCAGCAAGCTTTTGGTATGGGCTATATCTTTGAATTAATTTATTAATTTAAGAAACCCATCCTTTCTACATGACTTTTGCTTTGTATTTCTTTTGAACATTTCAAGCAAAATATAGCATGGGCAGGTCTGTTTGCTTGAAGTTTACTTAGCTTCAGAAATTGCATTTCTACATTTTTTAATTTTGTGATTTTATTACATATTGCAGGGCTGGCTGAAATGAGCAATTTGGCAAACAAACAGGTGAAAAGCAAATGCACTTATTGAAGCAAGAAGAATGTGGCCAGCAAGTGTGCTGATGAAGCAATCTGCTGGACAGTAAGTACACCACTAAAAATTTTGAGACTGTTACATTATGAATCTTTCTGTTTTTTTATCTATTTATTTATTTTTGGTATTGCTGTTCTCATTGGCACTGGTTCCCTAAGTGTTATTTTACTGTCTTCATCGCTGAATGATACAGAACAACTAATGGATTTGTTACAAGTATTTTTTTTTTCTTGGAAGTGCTTCCTTAAAGTCAGCACAAGCAATGGTGGTACTTTCTGCAAATATATGAGACAAACTGACTTAAGAAATACAGTAACCTATATACTTGTAAAAGAAAAGGCCATAAGGGTTATAGTGGATGTTTGGTTTAAGCCAAATGGAAGGCAAGATAGAGCTCTGTCTGAAAAGGGGCACAAATACTTTCATTTAGACTTCAAGAAAAAAAAAAAAACACTCCATAAAATAAATGATCAGGATTAAACAGTGGAATAGTATAAAGAAAATTTTCAGATGAGTGGTGGTGACACTGACAGAAAATTAGTAACGCTTTTTATTTTGAAAAAAAAATAATAACACTTTTTTATTTTGAATTATTATTTAAGTAACCATTGCAAGTGAGACAGGTTAATAAAATACACCAAAACATTGGATCTTCATGTATAATAAGAAAACAAATTTATTTTCAATATATGCAAAGAAAAGAGTATTTATTTCATTTTTTAATAGTGGAGCCTTAGGATGATATAATATGGAATTACATCACTAAACAATGTATAATATTAACTGTGAAATGTCCTTGACACAGTACAGTCCAGTAGGAGAAGATTGAGGAATGCAAGAGCAGTCTGAAAGGTCAGCAGATAATTTCTTGTAAGCCAGGGGATGAAACACTGTTAACATGCAGGCACTTTTTCACATTAGCCACTCACTAGAATAATAACATAACCACACACCTGGTGTGATCTTATGAAGCTGGTAATTTCAGTTTCTTCTAATATGCTTCAGAACTACTGCGGTGGTGGTGTTGCAGTAGCATTGTCGTCTCACAGTAAGACGTTGTCCTGTTTGATTCTCAGTTAAAGCGTCTTCTGTGTGGAGACATGCGTGAATGGGTGTACCTTCGTTGAAGATTGTGCATCAGGGCTGGCAACTCGGCACATAAAAATCTACTGCCAATCATTAGCAGACCGGAGTTCTGCTGTGGCGACCCCTAACCAGGAAAAGCCGAAAGACACAACAACAACTAATATACTTCAGAACAAAGCAGAAACTCCAGTAGGCATCATAAGCTTGCATTGTGGTGCTGCACTGGTAGGCAATAGGATGGAAATGCTTCTTCAACAACAGTCAGGTATGATACTTGCCCACTCTGCACCATTCCACTGGTTAACATCCCAGCCCCCTCTACCAACCTTGTGAGCAAGACTCCAACATTCTGAAAGTCCCGTACTTAAGTTAGCTAATCCTCCATGACCTGGCATAAGCAGTAAACTATCTTCCATGAGAGAACTGTGACCTGTTATTCAGAGGTGCCAATTCTCTTCCAGACTTCACACTTAGCAGTCCAAGTTGTTCTTAGCAGCAGTGGAGAGATAATAACCTTATCTTGGGGCATTGCTGATAGGTTGAGGAAGTTCTGAATCCAGTAGGTATTTTGTCCTCTGAGGTAGCAGTACTAGAAACAGATGGCAGAACTGACTGATTTCAGATGAGGTCACAGTGAAGATTAAAAAGTTCGACTCTGGTGACTGCAAGACTGGGTGAGATCCATCAGGAAATGCTGAAGGTACTGGCCATTTTGGGGCGCTGTAAGTAATATACCTTTTCAGTTTTACATGGAAAGATGGTACAACACTTCTGCATTGGCTATTTGGAGCAGAGGTCCCCATTTTTAGAATGGGATCCAGAAAGTTATTAGTTTTTAGAGGAATCACACCCCTCAACCTCCCTCAGAAAGCATATGCTAGGGTGCGGAAAAAAGACTCTGTCCAGTATTCGCTACTGATTCAGCAGGTGTACTGACACAGCTAGTCAAGCCTTTGGTCCTGCACAGATATTGGAAGAACTATTAAAATTTTCCATCATTGTCTGCAGATGTTTTACAGATTCAGAGAAGACATATGCCATTTTATACTAGAATATCTTGCAGGAAAGCATTTCAACAATATGGGGTCCTAGTGCCACTGTTGTATACCATTCATCCTTTGAATCTGAGGAGTGGAAGTTGTGTATACATTCTTGACAGTTGTGTATACATTCTTGACATAACTTTGAACACATACAGTGTGAGATTAGTCAAAGAGTATACCTGGATATCCCTCCTGTTTAAGCTTATTGTATATAGGGCATGAAGGCACAGCCAGGGTATGGAAAATATAGATTGGTGTCATAATAGTTGCATCTTTGTTGTTTGAAGATGGCATTATTATTTTAGCTTTAAGTGAATATGATCTCCAGTGTGCTTAAGGATGTGGAAGGATCTGTACATATTTGCAGAGTTGATCCTTAAGAGTTACAAATCACCTTTCTGATAGCAAGCAGCTCATGCAGTAGGATTCATTGATTGTGTGTGGCTGTCAGACTTTGAATTCCTTATAAACATAGTTGTAAAATGAAATAGTTGAATTGCAGACTGAAAGGCTGAAAGAACAGCTTTGACTTGTGATTTGCACAGTGAATGTATCAAGGTGAACCCGGACTTTGTCTTTGCAGTTTGAGAACACAACACAGCACTTTTGAATGTTTTAGAAGTTCTGTGGAAAACACCAAAGAAGGATATTATCAAACAAGTTCTATAATCACTTCAAGGGCACAGTAAATGAATTCAGCTAATGATTTCTGGAGCTTGAGATGGTGGAACCAATTATCACTTTGATTTCCAACCTTTACTTTCAAGAGGGTATTAGGGAGCTGACTACAAACTTCTAACAGGCAATTCAGCCTACTGGTTGGTTTGACATGGACAGCAGTACCATACAGAGTGACTTGGAACTGAAAGGTCAACAGCTGGATTAACATTTGAGGTAATTTTACTCAGAGAAAGTTACAGAAAGGTTATTTTTCTGTAACAAACATAATAAAGTATGAATATGATGATCATCTTACATATGATTACCTGATGGACTATATAAGATATAGGATTCTGATAGAGTTAGCTACGACCCTGCTTTCAGGTCACCTGCTGATGTTTTGTAGACACAAGTGACTTGTTACAACTAAACAGTGACTGCTAATGTACACACATTTGTTATGTTTATATTTGTTAATTGCATTTGGTTAAAGATTTGACTACTAGCAAATATTTATGTAAAACAGACATAGGAGTTGCATAACAGCTAGATTTCAAAACAGACATACGAGTTGCATAACAGTTAGGATTTAAAACAGGCATAGGAACTGTTTAGGAGCTAGGTTTTTAGTTAATATTTTAGATGGGAATTGTATGATGTACTGTACAAAGTGAGATAGTATATTCATAACAAACCATACTTGTTAGATGATTATTTGTGAGGAAGTTCATTTTTTAGAATTAAATTTAGTGTTTGTATTCTGATCCAAAGAGACATCTTGGGACTGAACAGGCTGATTACTGTCCAGCTTAATATTAGAGTATGGTGTCCAGATGAATCTGCCTGCTCAATGCAGTACAACACAGAGAAGGTAAATGCAAAATTCGTTGTGTGTTCTATTCCGCACAGTGTTATAATCCACAACATAATATCAGCTATTGTGACACTAAGCATGCTTGAGGTCAACAATTAAATGGTTGGCAACTGCTGGGGCATGTAAATAAATCACTGACAGACACCATAGGGCAAAGTGGAAGCAGTCACAGGCACTGTATATGAGTGATTCAATAAGTGAAAATGCATTTACTTGATTGTAATTGTTTGTGAATGCCTCTAGAAATTATAACAGTATGTGTGAAGCATAAAGTAATGCAATACATTTGTGAATTTAAATCATCCTATGACAATAATAATATGCAATACAGACATATAACCAATAAGTGTTATTTTCTACTTCTTAGAATCCAAAGCTTAGCAAAAGCCAAACAAATCCTCTTAGTGATACACATTGTTGTAACTGTCATGTGCTTTAGTGTGCTGTGCAAGAGAGGGACAAGGATGCAGACATGCGTGACATACTTGGTATGAGACGCACATTTCTATGGACTACAGATGGGCATACATGACACAGAAATCTGCAGTTTTATACAAAACTGGGTAATATACTATAACAGATGATAATAAAAGTGGCTGTGTGCATCTCAACAAATGCAAAGGATATAGAGAACATTGTGTGAGATCAGTGATGGTGTCTTACACATATTAATAATCCTGTAAGAGTGGTGTGCCAGTAGCATTGTGATGGAACAAAACCATGTCATGTAGGCTACATTCCAGTAACAGTGTGAGGGGCCGATATCTGAACATGGAATGTTTTTACTAGTGTTCATTGTCTTCAGAGAAGATTCATACAAATGCATATGCTTGCTCTGTATGTCTGCTTTGTGAGTCCTGTTCCAAGCAGCAGACATTCTAATCTATGCTCTGTAAGGATTGCAATGCCTGGTCCTGTAATCCACTAGTCTCCCTTAGAATTTTCCCATGTTTTTCAAACCAAGAGGTGGATCAGTTTGTTCTGGTTGATCACAAGCATCCACTATCTGCTGTCTGCCTGGCTGTGCTGTGGCAATGAAGACAATGCAGCATATGTGCTTACTCAGACTTTGTAGAATGACAGCAGTCTCAGAGGACTGCTGGTTATGAATGCATCTGTTCAGCATATTGAATATTGCATATTGCACTGCTCCCCCTATGTTATTTCTGGCTGCTGATGGGAGTGCAGCAGCCAGAGAGAGAGAGAGAGTGCATAACATAGCCACACTCACTGAAGTGTTTACGATATCAGGACTGCCCTGCCTAGATCATAAATATTTTGTATCTCTGACATCAAACCGCAGTATCTTGGCAGTTGTCATGTGAAGCATAAACCATACAAATGTGTGCTCTGCATTTATTCATGACATGATGTGTCACGTTACATTGCATTCAGTACATATGTGCTCACAGTCAGATTCACACTTGGAAGCCTTCAAACCATTTCTGCCAACCACTGCCTCTGGCAAAGAGATGTGCATTTGCTATTGTTGCAATGCAAGAGACTGAATGATCCTAGTACTGGTGGCAGTTTCTGAAAGGGGACAGTAATAAATAGTATTGTACTGCTGCACTAGAGACATGAATGTGCGTAAGACATAAATGTGTGCAAGACATGTGTAAGAGGCTGTATGCAATGTAGTGACATACTGATTCATCACATATATAACCATGTTTGACTGATGCACACAGGCATCAGTGCCTTCTGGTAGTTTGGAGGGCACATGAGCTGTTGTTGTGATGCTGACATGGTTTCCTTGCATATTGCATGGAACGGTATAACAGAGAAGGGCATGTATCCACAAAATGTCTATTTGTACCTGTATCCCCTTATTCTACTATGTAAATCACATGATATATACATATGCACACTGCCATATAATTCACATGGCATATACATATGTGCACTGCCTGCCATATAATTTACATGATATATACATATGTACACTGTCTGCCATATAATTCACATGATATGTACATATGCACACTTCCTGCCATGTAATTCACATGGTAGATGCATATGCACACTGCCTGCCATGTACACCACATGGTAAATGCATATGCACACTTTCTGCCATGTGATTCAAATGGGGTATACATATGCACACTGTCTGCCTTACAATTCACATGTTATATACAAATGCACACTGTCTGCTATGTAACTTATGTGGTATATACATATACACACTGCCTGCCATATAATTAACATGGTATATACATATGCACACTGCTTTACCATATAATTCACATGATATATACATATGCACACTGTCTGCCATGTTGACATGGTATATGCATATGCACACTGTCTGACATATAATTGACATGGTAAACACATATGCACACTGTCTGCTGATAAAGCTTACTAAGGTCACATCCGTCATGACAGTAGTTTACTTTTGCTCTGTGCTCCCCATGCCACCATGGTGCATCAGTAAGGTACATCAGTGCATAGGCATTAATGAGAACAGCATTCTTCCTTTCTTTGAAGTTCAGTTGACATTTCAGGGTTCCTACTATGTGCAGAGCCGTACAAAGTAGAAGGTACACATGAAGCATAGTGTGGTTGGCCTACACAATGGCCCTGCACACACATAACAGTATTTATCTAGTGGCAGTATCTGAATCTGGATTATAGCTAACCTTTAACTCCAGAAGTCTCACTTTCCATTATTAGTGCATTACATATTACCCCTAAACAGATGAAAAGTATTTTAGGCAATTTGTTTTTAATTAAAAAGTCAACAGAATATCTGAACATGTAATAAATTTTCTATAATGCATAGGTTTCTGTAATATCCAGCTTGTTGCTACATAAAATGGCATCGTTGTGACTTTGTCTGCATAATACAGTGCACAAGGGATTCATGTTCATTATATGCTACATAAAACATCTGAATGTGCATACAAAACTTCACACAGCTGCGTTGTTATTGTATGGTGTGTCCAGTATTTGTGCATTGTACATATGCCAGTGACTTTCTGACATTATCACAACTTAATATGTAGTTATGCAATCAGAAACAACTCTGGATCTGTACATACTTAAGAGACGTAAACATGTTACAGTGGCAATCTTATATCACAGATTAAAGTTGATTGAGAGTTTTTGCATGTACATGTGGATGTAGACATCTGCTTGACAACGTTTTATATATACCATTTGCTTTGAGGGAAAAAAAAAAAATATATATATATATATATATATATATATATATATATATATATATATATATCTACTTCAGTAGATTGAATTGTCAGAAAACCAAAATGAAAATCAAGGAGACAAGATCAAAATCCCACAAGAATGAATATTTACCATTTCAAAACTAGTAGGAATGAAACACCAACTGTGCATGTCACACACCACTTGGAGCTTCTGAATGGAGATTGTTTTGTACTGAGAAAAACAGCCGCTCCATTTAAACTCTTCACTTTTTCACTTAGAACTGTTCAAACTCTCAAAGTAATCACTCTATTCTCTTTCTAAAGCCCTGCATTTGCTCAGCTCTTATAAGGAAACACTAACTAACTAAAGCACTACACCCTCCTTGACTTCTCATAAGTATTAGATTCCCGATTGGTCCTTTCTGATCAAGTGAAAAATCAGTTCCCTTCCCTAATCTGATCAGTAAAAAAACAGTTCCCTATACTAATCTGGTATGTCCAAGGGTCAGTTTCAAGGTTACTCTCCAGTCCAGCTGGTGAATCTGGGAATTTTGAGGCAATGTTACAATTGCCTTATGTACACAGACAACCCTCTCCTCCTTCCAACAAACTCTAATACATGTGAGAGATGCAGTTACACAGCCAAACTGGAGGCAGAGCTCTCTCAACCCAAGACTGGCACAGTCAGTCAGGAGGAAAAGGTAACCACCCACACCACAAATCTAGTCTCACACAGACCTATTGCATCTGCATACCCAACACATAAACACACAAAAACATACTCCGAGGCTCTAAATAAAAATCTGCCTAAACAGCAAAGACCTCCTAAGCAGATATCCAAGCAACAGCCACCTCTCAACAATACCCATGAATCACGTATCTCACAAAATCAGTGTGCCTCACAGTCACAGCCCTTAAGGCCAAGCAACACACCAAATACACTTGTTATAGGAGACTCTTGTCTGGCACACTGACGTCCCGCTCACCAGACTGAACAAGGAGAAGGTCACTGCAAGCTGCCTGTTGGGTGCCAGGATCCTCCACATAACGCAAGCACTCAGGTCACTCCAAAGCAAGTACAAGTATGACTCCGTCATTGTCCATGCTGGTGTGAATGACCTGAGACGTACCTCCCTGGACTACATGAAAAGAGACATAGAGGAGCTCTCTGAGCATGTAGCCCAGGCCGGTATGACCCTGACCTTGAGTAGCATCTTACCCTCACCAAGAATGATGCTACAATATGAAGACAAGATGATCAGTTTCAACAATTGGCTTAAGTATTGGTGTCATTCAAAGGGGATCCAATGCCTGTCAGCCTGGGATGACATGCTCGACAAGCCACGATGCTTCGCTAGGGATGGCTTGCACCTGTCACCCCTGGGCTTTCGGATACTGGCCAAGGCTCTTGCCACCCCCATAGTGCCTTTTTTAGGCAAGGCTCAAAGCACAAACCCACCTCCATAGACAACCCAAGGATAAAAAAACTAAAGGTAATGCTACTCAATGCCAGAAGTCTAAACCTCAAGATGCACACACTCGAGGCTCTCCTCAGTATGGAGAAAATCGATGTCTGTGCAGTAACAGAAACCTGGTTCAAGGCTTCTGAGAGCACTCCAGCACTACCAGGTTATAACTCATACCATGCGTTTCGGCCCCAAAACTCGGACTGAAGCACAAAAGGAGGGGGAGTATCTATATTCATCAAAGATACCTACACCTCCAGGTTAGTGGCACTGCACGAAGCATCAGAAACCATTCATGTGCAACTAACAGTGGGCAAAACTGCTTTTCAGTTTGTAGCCTGCTACAGAACACCCTCCCTATTACAGGAACCCCACTTGACATTCCTGAGAACACTGGAGAATATGAAGGTCTCTCCACACACTATGTTATTGGGTGACTTCAACTATCCATACATTGACTGGAAAAACTACTCAAGCCCAAACACCCTCGCCCAATGGTTCCTTGAATTTATAAACTCTAACGCAATGGAACAACTGGTCACCATTCCCACAAGAGGGAACAACATATTGGACCTGGTCATCACCAACATGGGGACTCTATGTTCCACACCAGAGGTAAACCCCTCATTGGTAAGATCAGACCATAAACAAATTTCCCTGGACATCCATATCCCGTCCCCACCCCCAGCCAAGAAAATCACTGTAAAGAATTACTCAAAAGCCAACTTTGCACTTCTCAAGACTGAGGTGGAATCCTTCAAAGCACCTGGGCCAGAGGATAATACAGCCCAATCCACAGAATCCTTTACAAATGCATTCTATGAGCACCTGCAGGAATGCATGGATCGTGCTATCCCAAATAAAACCAAGACTCACTCCTCCAAAAATAGGAGACCAGTCTGGTGGTCCCCGGCCATAAATAAGCTATACAACAGAAGGAGGAAGCTACTACATGACAGAGCAAAATCCCAGAAAGGGAAGGCATCTCTGATCAGTATTAGCAAGAAACTTCGATCCCTCATAAAATCATCAAAGGCCAGTTTCGAAAGAATAATTGCCCTAGACACTAAAGATAATCACAAGGCCTTCTTTAGTTATGTCAGGAACATGGGCGGAAACTCCCAGATATGCTCTGAATTGTTGCATAACGGTACAAAATATACCTAACCTACAGACATAGCCAACATCCTGGCAGACAGATTCAGTGCAAACTTCTCCCCCCCTTCCCCTCCAAAGGAGCAAATGCCTATCCCGACTGAATGTAACCTCCCTGACATCACAGATGCACAGGTGAAAGCTGCCCTCTCCAAAGCAAAAAACACAGCATCTATGGGACCGGACAGTGTCCCAGGCTGTGTCTTACACGAGCTCCAAGAAGAACTGAACCCTCACATTAAGTCACTGTTCAAACTTAGCCTTACTACAGGATATGCACCCAAAGAATGGCGTACAGCTACAGTGGTCCCACTCCACAAAGGTGGTGCCACAACGGACCCCGGAAACTATCGCCCCATAAGCCTGACTAGTCTGGTCTGTAAAGCTATGGAGCGTATTATCATGGAACTCATAAACAAAGACATTGTGAGCCTCCAGACACTGGACCATACCCATTTCGGCTTTGTTAAGGGCAGATCTTGATCCTTAAACCTAGTTGATTTCTTTGAAACAGTTATCAATGCCATAGATGAGGGCAAGGTAGTCCACACAGCCTACCTGGACCTCGCAAAAGCCTTCGACACAGTACCCCACTCGGGCATCATAAATAAGCTTACCAGCTTAAATATCAACCCCTATATCACAAGATGGGTTGCAAACTGGCTCAGAGATAGAACCCACATGGTCAGAATCGCAGGTGCCATGTCCGAATCCAAACCAGTTACAAGTGGCACCCCACAGGGCTCAGTTCTGGGACCTCTCTTGTTCGGTATATACTTCTCTGAGGTTCAGGCTAACACGGGGGGATTATGGCTGACAAAGTTCACAGATGACTGCAAACTGGGGGCCATAATCGAATCTCCAGCTGACACAAGCATCCTCCAAAATGGTCTCACAGAGACGGATGCTTGGTGCCAGAGCCATGGCCTCAAGCTAAATGCTAAAAAGTGCATAGTCATCCCCTTTGGGAAAAACAAGGTGCCCACAAATTACCACATAGATGGTAATCCATTAAGTATGGAAGAAATAATTAGAGATTTGGGGACCGACGTAGATAGTAATCTTTCCTTTGATAATCACGTTGCCAAAGTGGTTAGAAAGACCTTCTATATAGCCCACCTTATCACGAAAGGGTTCGCATCTAGATCAAGAGAGGTCATTGTGCCCCTCTACTTGTCACTCATCAGGCCCATAATTGAATACAATGCCCCTTTTGGGATGTACCTTACCCGACACCTGCAGCAACTGGAGAGACCCCAAAAGTACCTCACCAAGAGGATCATGGGCTACAAACAGATGTCCTATGCAGCTCGACTAAAGAAACTCCAGCTCTACTCAGTTGCTTACCGCCTACTCAGAGGTGATCTATGCGTAACGTACAAATCATGTCAAACCCAGAATTAATGGACATGCTCCACCTCAAAAAATCCAAGTCCCTTAGAGCTACACGCTCCAGGGACCTAAACCACAGCACAAAAATAAATAGGAATTGCTGGAGGGACAGATTCATTTCACAGAGGCTCCCCTCACTCTGGAATAGAATCCCAATTCATGTTAGACATAGCCCCTTGCTGACCCTCTTCAAGTGAAATTTGGACGCGTGGATGGGAAATTGCACCACCCCTGATCTCTCCTGTGTCCCTGCTAGACAGAGGCACAGTAAACTAATCTTAAAAGGGTACCTTCTGTGACCTACTTTACAGAGGCACAGTAGGCTAATCTAATAGGGAGGCAGAAGCCAAATACACTCTGGCTAGGCTTATAAATGCCCTAGGGCAGATAGCCTAGTATCTATCTATGAACCTAAACACTTGATTTAACACAAAAATCTACCTAGTTCAATGTTTCTGAATGGAGGTCATGGTACAGTGAGGATTGTGAAATGTATCCTTTTCACCCACTGTAGTGCAACTTCGGAGTTGATATATATAATTTGCAGGGGGTGTCGGGGCCACAGCCCACCACATGGGATAGGTGCAAGAAAGCTTTCCTCCCCTGCAAAAGACTTTGAAAGGGTAACATTTTTATGTTAAATCAAGAGTTGAAATAGAGTAGTTGTTTATTAAATTTAACGTTGATCAGTAAACATAGGATACTAACAAAAAATAAAGGAAATGGATTGTGTATTTAGGAGCTTTATTTAAACCAGGTCTAAATGACCATTGGTAAGGTTATCCATGGCAAAACATGTGTATGTCTGTGAGATAGTTGAATTAAGAATGTATTTAGGCAGTTGTATGCATTATGGTACCTACAGATTTTAGTGTAGTATATGGTTTGGTGATTTTTGTGTTTAAAAATATCTCAGCTGTTTTTGTTAAGGAAAATGGTGTCTTTAAATCAATGCTAATTGAAAGAGATATAAATATGTCACTGTTCCCTATTTGCAATACACACTGATGACGCCAGGGGCCGAAACCTAGGTTTGTATATTATGTACTTTTCATTGTTTCATTGTGAGCCAGACATTAAACTTATGGCAGCTAACAGCCTTGTTCCCGAATGGAGTTTTTTTTTTTGATGAACATGTTTTACACTCATTTTGGGTGTTTGTATGCTGGTTGGTGCTGGACATTGTGGAGCGTGTGGTATATATATCTATCTATATATATATATATATATATATATATATATATATATATATATATATATATATATATATATATATACATATAGTATATGTATGTCTATCTATATCTAACTATATATATATATATATATATATATATATATATGGTTCTACCTTACTTAGTCGACAGCGTAGAACACCGACAATGGAATCCCGAGCTCCAGAAGATCGACAATGAAGAAGACCGACGCGAATCGCGAAAGTGCCAGAACATCGACAATGCAGAAGACCGACACGACGGATGACAACACCGACGCCGAGGATGCCGACATGGGAAAAGGCTGTGTGAGTATGCGGTAGTGACGGACGTTAGGGTGCGAGTCAGGTAAGTGTGGATATTGACGGTCTGTGGGGATAGGGTGGGTTAAGTGAGTTAGGTTAGGAGCCGGTTAGGCAAGTGTGTAGGGATAGACTTTGGGATAGGGCGGTTAAGTGAGTTAGGTTAGGGAGCCGGTTAGGTAAGTGCGCGGTAGGGATAGACTTTGGGTTAGGGCGGGTTAAGGAGTTAGGTTAGGAGCCGGTTAGGGTAATGTGCAGCGATAGTGACGGACCTTAGGGTTAGGGTGTTGTCAGTTGTGTATGTAAGGTTTAGTGTGGCTGTAAGGATTTTGGTGTGCTTGTGTTGTGTGTGTGGTTTGTGGAATGGGGATGTGTTTTGTTTTTTATTGTTGTTATTGTGGTGTGTGCAGTGTATGGGTTTCGTTTGTGTAAATTCGCCGGTTATTTCGTTGTCGGGTATGTGAGGTTTCGTGTTAATGCACTGTCGATTATGTGGTGTCGGTGATGTCGTTGTCGGTGTTGTGTGGTTTCGACTATGTCAGGTAGAACCATATATATATATATGTTGTTGAACAATGGTTCACTAAACCTAGTATGTTTATACCAGTTCACTACCCTAGAGTGACTGCTATGTTGAACAAATGTGTGAGTGAAATGTATGATTATTACAATGATGGTGATAGAACAAGTATTACGCTTTTTACTATCACATAACAAGAACATACAGCTTTGAAACAGCTAAGAGTGAATGATAGCATTGATTAAAGACTAGCAAATAAAGGTGGTAGTATAGTTGTACTAGATAATGTGAAGTATATGACTAAAAGGCATATTATCTTACAGGATGTTTCAGGATATAGAAAGATTTCGTGGAATGAAGTACAAATTCTGATATAAAAGTTAAGATCTTGTAATATGATTTATATTTAAATGCCTCTATTACTGATGTGTTTGAATATTGCAATGTTCCTGCTCCTCTTGCATCTATGATTTATGGACTTCTGAGATTATATAAAAATATTATTAACCTTCCCTCAAGTCCGACTTTGTCCAGGAGGTGATGGATTTTGGAAGCCATAGTAATATATTTAAAAGAACAATTAAAATCTGCATTGAAAACAGCAGAGAATAAAATTAGAGACACTTAAGATTTAAAATGTTGGTATGATTGAAATGGGCATTTCAAAACACCAAAGGCCAGCATAAAGAGTACATAAGGCACTTGTAGACAAAATAAAGTAAATAAATAAAATACTTTATTCAGACCGGTTTCGGCTACCCAGCCTTCCTCAGTGAAACAGCATCACAAACATATTCATGATTAGGCTGTATATGCCCACCCCCAACCAATGACAGACATGGTTCAACCCAGAAAATACAAAGCTGAAAAATAGTACATAGAGCCTTACAAATAAAGCAATAAACTGATGTCATATTTTAGTAATGATATCTATACATATGTAAATACAAAATACATATGAAGAAATTATTTATACATGTGATAACATACAAAAACCAACATATATATATATATATATATATATATATATGTATATATATATATATATATATATATATATATATATATATATATATATATGAATACACAAAAGTGTGATCAATAAAAAACCCTTAGTTTACATAACTAAAACAAAAAGAGGCATAATAATCTGTGGTGTCCGGCCTATGCCTTGAAAAGATAGGCACTTGTAAACAAAGTAAATATGTGTAAATGCAATAACTTGAATTACATATAAACAATCTATTATATATTAAGATATACTATATATAGAAAACATGTAATATATATAGAGCAAATTGTATACACATACATAAAGATCATCCCTAAGATAGACATGATAATCCATGATGTCCTTCATAAGTGGTCATTGAGTCCTGGGGAAAAAGGTGCCCCTACATGCAGATATAAATGAACTTATTATAATTTACTGTAAACAAAAAATATTTAGGAAGGATGGTAAGAAAAAAATATGTATTTACAAAGAGAAAATATGCATCCACTTTTTATTTTTAAGAATATTTTAAAATATCAAATGTGAAGACTGTCTATTCTTATTACAGATACTCTCTACTTCAGACAGAGTTATTACTGTTAATTAAGGAGTTTGAACAACATGGTCATAAAGAGAATTAAATTTGAAGTGCTATGTTAGATAGTCGTGCCTTAAGACAAACCACTATGAAACCTTATTTTACAGATATTCAAGTGAATAGTGAAAAATACATTCAAAGCCAACAGTCTGATACCTGTTATTGTAAATTATAGCACCAATTTCAAACTTCTGGGAGAAATGTAGATGAGGAACTGGAATATTCTCATGACTATTCCTGATATAAAGTCAGTTGTAGTTATGACTCTACAATTTGTTTTTACGAATATGTTTAATTTGAAATAATTATATTTTGGTAATTATTATATTGAAGAAAAAGAAAAGTGAGAAAAGGCACATTTCCATGTTTGGAGTGTAACTGCTTTACTGTAAGCTTATGTATTACCACTTGTTGTATTAAACATCCTTCTGCTAAGAAGAAATCTTATTTGAATCTATATGCTGATTGTAATGCTATGAATGTTGTTTATATGGCTAGCTGCATGCAATGGTCTGCCTTTTATATTAGCAAACAGACAGGGCATTTAGAGAATATATAGAACAAAATATATTTTATATAAATTATATAAAGCAAGGGAACATCAACAATGTCCTAGCCTGTTATGTGGACAAAAACAGAAATGAACACTCCTTACAGTTCCTTGTATTACAAGTTATGCACCCTGATATAAGCTAAAGAAATATTGTTAATAACACAAAATGTAAAGAATATGAATGGATAACTAAAATTAATGTTGTGTATTATCCAGGTCTTAATGAAGCATGCTGTTTAAAACCTATAGTGAGCAGAAGAGGTTTGTATCACTGATCATATGATTAATTATTTGCATTTTTGACTTTGTGTATGGTTTCTGAAATACTTAAGAAATAATTTGTAATGTGAAAGTTTGTTTATATAATCTTTTATTAAATGATTGCAGTAGTAAATAACAGTTTTTTTGTTATTTTATGTTATAGTGAGTATTTCCTCACAGCAAGAGGTTCTCTGGTTTAATCCTCAGCTGGGGTGCCTTCTGTGTGGAGTCTGCATGTCCTCCCTGTGGTCAGTTTCCTCCGGTGCTCAGTTTCATCCCACATCCCAAAGACATGCTGTAGCTGGATTGGACACTCTAAATTGGCCCTAGGTATGAGTGTGTGTGTGTGTGTGTGTGTGTGTGTGTGTGTGTGTGTGTGTGTGTGTGTGTGTGTGTGTGTGTATGTGTGTCTTCTGTGGAAGGTTGGGCGCAACTCGACACCGTAAAAACTCTACTGCCAATCATGAGCGGACAGATGATCCGCTGTGGTGACCCCTAACCGGGAAAAGCCGAAAGAAGAAGAAGAAGTTATAGTGAGTATTTAAAGAACATTTAATTGTTTTGCTCAACATATATGAACACTACTACAGACATGAGCATTTGAAACTTAGAGTATCATTCTCAAGCAGATATAAACTATTTACTTTGAATGTTTTTGTACTACTTTCATGAGTTCTGTTGATTTTTTTTTAATTTCCTCAGGAAAAAATGCTTAAAAAGAATAAATACAGATAACACTTGGCAGGCATGAGAAAGGCAATTTCACAGGGAACCTAATTACCTCCTTAATATTCATAGACCTATAATTGCCAGAAAAAAATTTAAAATGTTGCAGACTCTTTATACTAGCTTTGACTTTGGTTGACTTTGGAGTATTAGTTAATGATATTTCGGCACGATGTGTTTTCATTGCATGAGAGCAATAGTACAGACAGAAAATAATGCATTCCCACTGTGGGTGTGTTTGGGCATTTGCCACATTGGCTAACAGCAGATGATGTTACCAACCTACGGCCAAAAGGATGCCGTCCCCCTCCCAGCAGACATTCCCTCTCATAAACTGCTTGCTTCAACGTATTATTCATCTGATCCATTGAATCGGCAATACAGTGGATGAGTCACGCATGTCAACCTGTGCCACATCTACAACCCTAAGCATTTCTCTGGAGCACCTATGCGAACATGCCTGTGCCTCCATGATGGCCCTAAACATATGTTGAGTGGCACAGGAAGAGACAACTGGATCAGGTGGAGGATTGACAGCAGGCCTCATCCAAGCAAGCCTAACAACCTTCCTGCGTGGCACCTTGCCCACACTTTGGCTACAGCCAGAGTCAACAAGCATTGAAGCCACAGTAACCACACTTCCCTGATCAATTGTCTTGCCCTCTACTTGTCCAATATTTGTGGGCTTACTGGAATTGGTAGGCATAGGCCTACTGGCTGTGTCCGATGGAATTTCAGGGGATGGCTGTAACTTAACCTCAGTGTCAGATTCAACCTGTCTACACTCCTTGACTGTGCTTCTGTTTGGCCACAATCATCATCAGATTCTGCTCATGCTCTGGCATCAGGTGGTAGAAGTCCTACACTTCCACTGTCAGGATCACCTGTGATAATAAGCAACAAACGCAGGAAAAATTAATACCTAAACTACTATACTTCAATATATGCTAACAAAATAACAGTGCTGCCACTATTAGACAGTACAACAATACACACAAAAGTCCTGACATCAACATCTCACACTAAAATATTTCTTTGAATTGCTCATCAGTCCTGACATAAAAATGTTTGGCTTACCATGTGCAGATGATGGTATCATCTCCATGCCAGATGGTCCTGGAAGAAGATAAGCAAAAGGTATGGACAATATCATTAAAATTAAAAGTAACACAGGGGGTAATACTTTTTCCCCTTTATATGTCCATTAACTATACTTTCCACAAGAACTTGGATGACAACTTCAACCTAAGTTAATCAATCTGAATGTGTTGTTAACTGTAGCAATCTTCAATCCCCCATAAAAAAAAAAAAATTCTTGTGAATCAAAAGTAACATATTGATTTAAATTGTTTTACTATACAATAGTATTCAGCAATTCAGATATAAAAGCCTACCTGCAAGTTCTTCCTGGAACATGCTTGTTGTCCCTGAAACAGTAGCAGCAGTGTTGAGGACATGCTGTTCTGTACTTTCCTGGAAGCTGTCTAGATCCTGGACAGGGGACAGGAGCTGTTCATTTGGTGTTAGTGGTGGCTCTTAGCAGCCCCCCCCCCCCACTATCCATCCAATCATGGCACACTACAGCTGCTTCTGTGCAGATGAGATCATGTCAATGGCCTATGGCACACCTGGTTGTGTGTCCTACTGTGGCCACCCACTGCATTAACATCTGCGACAATCTGCTGTCAAATTTGCAGGCTGTGTGACATATCTCCGCTTCCCCTCTCAAGCAGAAAGGCACCATGTTGCCTAAAAACATCAGCAATGACCTGATTCTCAGGGTCAGTGAAGAGTGGTTTTCAAGGATTGAGACATCTGAGTGCCACAGTCCTAAGTGTCATAAAAGAGAACAGAAGGATAATGCACATAATTATCATATAGCTACAAAATAACTGTTCCCAGATAAAACAGAAATGGTAGCATAGAGTGACATAAAACAGTCTAGAGATTTGAAATATGAATAACAGGCTGGATGCAAAAAAAAAAAAGGCAATAGCAGCATATCCTTGTTTGCGGCATAACAGAAATGCAGCGTTGCCCCCCCCCCCAAAAAAAAAGAACAGGCAAATTACAAATTTTTCTAAGAAACCATATTTGAAATGCTAAAAGTGCTATCAAATGAACTGTCCCTGCAACATGTCTACAGAGTTAACATAGAACATTACATTTTAAGGTATTGCCAGTCATGTATACCCGTGAAATGTCCTGACATACATCCCCATGCCATCATTACACTTCTAACTAATGCATACAGATAAAAGTATAAAAGCCTTTGCCAGTCAAAATAATATATATATATTAAACTGTTATACAGATTTTTCTTATTTATATTCCAGCATATGCAGTATATAGCTGACAAAATGCAAGCATACTTTCTCAAGTTCACTAATCCTCTGTGCAGATATATCCCAAAGTAATAGCCTCTTTTCTGTGTTCTCCACATAAACAAGTCTCCTTACCTTCAGATTACCTAGCTACATGGTTGCATTTTTATAGTGTAGATTCAAGGCAGTCAGCATGGTGAAGATGCAAATCAGGTGTGAACTTGTCAGAATTGCTGAATCCCAAATACTTGGCCCTGTGTATGAGATGTAAACATAGTACAGGCACTCCCTCAGTATTTATCTTTAATGGATTGCAACTGTGAATGATTACTGGTTGGGAGAAGGAAAATACAACAGCACTGCAGGCTGCCTTACTTCCAGTTGGTGTGTCAGGTTAGACTTATTAAGTTGCAGATGTCACTTTGTCAAGGTTGGTAATGCAAGTAAGTACACACAATTCACATGTTATTTTCATTAATATGCAAACTCCCCTCCATTTGTTGGCAACTGCATATATTATTGGCATTTAATATTCTCACAAATTTTAAGGATAGTGATATAGAATGGCTTGCAGACTATACGTCTCAGATTACTGGTCAGATAAGAGGACTGACCAACAAACACAGAGAGCTAACATAGAACTGTATATTTGCAAGCAATAGTCATAACTGGTTGCGTGTTCACTTAGTGCACTACATCCAAAAATAATAAATGTACAAGTAACAGTTGTATGGTTTCATATTACTGTAGATGATGTTGCAGTTGGTTGTATGCAGAATGATTTCAGATCCTTGCTGCAAAGCTGTTCGTGTAGCAAATAGGTATAAGGCATCCTTCCTGTGTTCTGATGGTTCAATGGAGAGAGAGTTAAAATCGAAACCTATGTAGAGATACCTTATAAGTACCAACATTTTCTAGTGTGTATGTCACAGATTGCTTTTCCTCATTTCAACTACTTGTGCATTTTTTTCTTTTTTTCTTTTTGTTCTTTTTTGGGGGGGGCAGTGTTTGTTTGTGCAATGCAGTGCTTAGCGCAAACACTGAAAATAGACAAAAATGAATGTCAGGTTTGACTGTACTTATCTTGTTTGCCTGAAGCATGACAGTGTGTAAACTGGACTAGTGGGTCACCCAGAAGGCAGAAAGAACACCTGCAGAATACCTGCAAACAGGGCATCTGTAAAAGGGCAAAGGTCAAAAACAATACATTGTTGCAATTTCTGTATTTCATCATGTAAGTGCAATTGGCAGCATTGAGCAGCATTGTGGAGCCATTAGCAGGGTTTCCCAGCAGCTGCAGCCATCAAACAGCTGCAGATAGGACTCAGACAGCCAATAATTGAAACAAAATATATATTATTAATTCTGCTGGGCACTGCGCAAACCCGCTAAGTGGCATTGCATGGCAGTTAACACAGAGACCTTAAGAATGCTTAGAAAATTAGGAATTTTCAAGTAACTAGTCCTGTGGCATCAAGTGTAAGTGTAGAGCTGGAGTACAGATGGTCCTGGGTTCTAGTACAGTGTGTGCAACCTATTTTTACTGTTGTGACCATGCAGTTTATAGCAATGAACTGAAAACTAGACAAGTGCTAGTTCAACATTCTTGTGCCATCAGGTATTAGTGTAGGACTGCTGAGCATGTGGTTCTGGGTTTTATTACAGGATATTCCCAACATTTTTACTGTTGTTCCACTTCCTATTATATTCACTCTAATATGAATTAGATATATGATGGATGAGACACCATTATTTTGTTTTCAGATGTGTGACTGAGGGTATACTGTGGGAGCTATATTATATGCTTGAAGAGACTTTTCTTTGAACATATAATCATTGGCACCTAAAGAGCGAACAGTCTAAAGTGCAAATGGCCACGCCCCTATATTTCTTCAGGAAAATTCACAGGGCCGTAAGCAAAAACACAAACTTTAAAACCCTAATCAAGGGGCTTCTGCTTCCACCCCTGATGTGGGAAG
>NC_056725.1:1118636320-1118736320 GCF_019279795.1 Protopterus annectens
AGGCTACATGAAAATACACAGCTTTGGAAACATCTTGTGAGTTTTTGCCTTCAGACACATTATTCTGGTGCTATTCATACCTCTGTGCTTAGGCCATCTATAATCAGGTTAATCTATGTTTGAACAAGCTGAATAGTTGAATGTATAGCATAGAATTGTCATGACAGTAATGAAGAGTAATACATGCATTCTTATTTTCTGCAATCTGTTATCACATGGGAACTTTGTGAAGTAGGATTTCCTATGTGGTGTGTTTAGATAATACTCAAGTCTGTAGATTTTTCTTGGTATACTTTCAGTGTTCGAAATTAGATGTATGCCAAACTGTTTTTGAATGTTTTGTATGACTGCTGTGGGTGTAAATTTCAGCTACACCTTTATTTAGCACACCATTATCCTGCTGATTTATTAATGTTCTTGCTCCTAATTCTGAAGCCTGTCTTGTACAGATCTTGCATGAATAATTATGATGATAAAGCAAACAGTAAACACAATACAAATATGCAAAGAAATGAAACATGAACTAATCTGTTAGTATGTCTGTTATGTGTATTCCTGTCCCCAAATTTCCATCTTTTCCCACTACTTCTGTGTCATCCAATAAACCTGCTTGATTCCAAACTGTTTCCATAAGTTGTTTCCACCAGCAATAACATGGTTGGTCCCTCATTTGTTTCATAATATACCTGTAGCATACATACAAGGATTGAATTACTGATACTGTCATGATAAATGTGCAAATCATGACACCTGAAACATGACCACAACACATATTTGTTCTTTATTCCATCAGATTCACACATGACTGCATGTGTATAATGCATTTGTATGAAAGTCAACATAAAACACCACAGACTATTTAAGCAATAACCCACGCCTGGGTGTGGGTAATGCTGAATTTACCCACAGTTGGTGTGGTTTGGTCACGAGGGCGAAGCCCGAGTGGCCAAACAAAGACAACTGTGGGTAAATCCAGCATTACCCACACCCAGAAGTGGGTTATTGCTATTATACAATGACATTATTTAAGGAAAAAAAAATACTTACTTTTCTTAAATAATGGCATTGTATAATGCCTCCATGCTGCCCTTCCGCAGCTGTCTGGTATTCTGCGGCAGTTCTGATGTACTGCGCATGCGTATGCTTACACAGTACATCAGAGCTAGGGGTGGAAGCAACGGAGAAAGCCAGATCTCCGTTGCTTTTTACAAAGTGTCTCGCTATGTTAAAGGAGTTTAACATAGCGAGACAGCTTTAAAAAAATCAGCGGAGAAAGGAAGATCTCCGTTACTTTTTTTAAAGCTGTATTGCTATGTTAAACTACTTTAACATAGCGAGACAGTTTCTAAAAAGCAATGGAGATCTTGCATTCTCCGTTGCTGTAAAAAAAAAAAGACTTATACTAATGGAAAAAGTCCGGGCAACCGGACCTTTATCCATTAGTATAAGTCTGATTTACAATGTGCATGCTGACCAATCAGTGTGCACGTTTTGGAATATTAATGGGGGGTCGTTGTATAATGTGACATATTGAACACTTCTACTATACAACATTTAGCATGGTAGCTACTAAATATATTTACAAATAGGTATAAAAACAGCACGGTACAAGACGTGAGAGTACATATACAACATTTCTGCTATATAATATGTCATAGAGATATAGCGCAATCGAATATATCATATGTCAGAGAATCCAGTTATAAGAATTTTACAGTTTTGTTGTTCACACAGGTAGAGCGGTGTTAGCTGTACTAGGAGATGATGAGAGAGGTAGATGAGAAAGAAGGTATACAATTTACTGACCAATAAGATTGCAGAAAAGTTGTTGAAAAAGGTGCTGATAGTATATGAGGTTCAGAGTATGGACTAGCCAGGACTGGCACATGAACAGAGCCATGTATCACTTAGGTGGGCTTTTACTATTTTTTTTAAATTGAATTGTAGAGGGTGTAGTTGTTAGGTTTGTGAGTAGTGCCTTCCATTTTTTAGCTATAAAATTTGAGAAGAGGGATAGCAGTATTACTGGCTTTAGTTACATCAAGGAGGAATTTATTACTGGATCAGAGTGTCCTATAGCAGGTATCAGGATGAAGCAGTTCCTCCAGTGTAGGGATGTTATCAGGGTGATTTGTGGGCTAGAGTGAGTTGGTTATAGAGGAGGAGTTAGGGAAATTCTAGTCAATTAAGCTGCTTTAGGGCTATACAGTGATGTGACCTGTATGGGACATCTGTGGGAAACATGTCGATTTTGTTGTAACAGGACTCCAGCTTTCCTATGTCTGTTTTTCTAAGATTAGTGAGAAATGAAGAAATGTTGATATGAGGTATATACGTGCAATAGTGTATTTTGAAGACATTGTTTATTTCTGTATGGAGTGCCCAGCTTTTTGTAAACCTTCTTTATGGTATAGGAGATATGGACATCAAATTTCATATTACAGTCAGTCTCTACCCCTAGAATTTAGTGTGAGTGACAGGAGAGATAATTGTTTTATTCTTGGACATGATGGTAAAAGGGAGAGTAGGTGATGTCGATCTTGTCTACAGGAAAATAATTAGTTGCTAATTAGCCATGTTTCGACAGAAAGAAAGGAAGCTTGTGTTAGTGACTGGAGGTCTGTAAGAGAAGAAGCAGCACACATTAGTGTGGCATCATCTGCATATTGGATGACTGAAGCATATAATGTAGTGGTATGAGGTTATTAGTAAATAGGTAGAACAGTAAGGGTCCTAGGATGGAACCCTGGGGGAACTCCTAGAGTAACTGGAAGCAGGGAAGATAGGTCCTGCTGCCATTGAACTGCTTGCTGTCGACCTGATAAATAACTTTGGAATCAGGTAATGGTGGATTCCCTACATTTTAGATCTGAAAGAATATTAATGAGTTTGTTGTGTGTGACCATGTTGAAGGCTTTTGAGAGGTCAAGAAAGATTGCTGATACAAATTCCTCACTGTTTTTGTAGTGTTCACTGGATTTGTGAATGACATTAGAGTGGTAGTGGTACCATTAAATGGTAGGAAGCCGTGTTGTGTGTTTGATAAATGGTTGTATTTAGGTATTTCGTGATTTGTGTGTGTACACATCTCTCTAGGATTTTGGATAGAGGGGAAAGAATGGCAATGGGATGATAGTTGGTTAGTTTGGTTGAATTACCTCCTTTGAGTAGTGGAATAATATAGGAGATTTTCCAGATTTCAGAAGTTAGATTTTCAGATATGGATCTGTTAGTAAGAATGGCTACTAGGTATCGGCAGAAATTTTTAGAAAATTAGCTGGTAGTTTATCTGTAGCTAATATTGTGGGTTTTAGTTTTTGAAGTGTTTTTTTAATCTTGTCCATAGAGACTGGTTGTAGGATGAAGCTGTAGTCATTATGATTTGACTTATGTAGGTCTATGGCAAAAAGGAGTGATGAGAGTTAAATAGGGTTAAAATGGATTCAGTAAAGTATTTATTGTACTGGGTAGCTATATTCTCTGAGGGGGTTTGTAGTCGTTAGGAAAGGTATGCTTTATTTACCTGGGAGGAGTATGTTCTTAATGGCTGTCAAAAACATTTGGGGATCGTTTTGGTGCTTCATTTGGATATTGTGATAATAGTTAGTCTTGTCTAATTTGATCAGTTTCTTTGCTTTATTTCTTACCTCTAGGTATGTTTGCTTAGTGGCTTGGGATCTAGTTTTGTGCCATTGATCCCATGCTTTATCTCTAGTTTTCAGTAGTAATCTTGTTTCCTTATTAAGCCAAGGAGCAAAACTGGATTTAAGATTAATAGTTCTGAGAGGAGCATATGTGTTCAAGATGTCAAAGAAAGTAGAACTGAAGTATTTAACTGCTTCTTCAAGGTTGAGAAGCTTGAGTGGCTCCCACTTGCACCACTTTAGAGTTGAAATGAAGTCAGTAGGGTTAAAGTTTCTTTTGTTTCTTATTTGCTGATAAGACAGTAAGTTTAGCCTGACATGTATGAAGCCTCAGTATAAAGGTTGGTAAGTGGTCACTCAGGCCATCTGGTAGGCAGCCAGAATGAAAGAATTGTGCTGACCTATTTATCAGTATCCAGTCAAGGATAGACTGTTTATTGGAAGACTTGTCATATCTTGTGGGAGACTGGATTGTTTGAATAAATCCATGAAGGTTGATATAGTTAGTGGGATACTGAGAGTTACAGGTTAGCCAGTCTATGTTAAAATCCCCCTTGAAAATAGTTTCATGTGCATTGCAGGCCCAATTTGGTGAGTTCTCTAGAGTGGATATGTTGTTTCCAGGTGGGATGTAGCATCCAATTATTTTAATATATATATTTTGGGTTCATTTTTATTCTGGTAAAATTGTTTTAGCATTGTCAAAAGTAGGGGTGTCTAGATTCAGGTTGTCAACATTAAGCTGATTTTTAAATAATATTGCTACTCCTCCTCCCTTTTTGATTTTTCTGTCATTTTGTAGAATATTATAGCCTGGTGCTAAGACTTCATTATTACTAATGTGTGGCTTTAGCCATTTTTGGTTAGTAGCACAGTTAGTGGCAGGTTGGCATGTAGATCATGGACTTTTTTTAGTTATGCTTCTTATGTTTATGTCTAGTAACAACAGGTTGGCGGCTTTCCTTGCTAGTTGTAGTACAGAATTTGGGGGATTAGGGCATTGGAGGGATGAGTTAATATGAGAAGATGGTGGACCAGGATTTGGATGTACAGCTCCACTGACTGATAGTTTAGATGCTATATAGATTATGTTTTTATGAGTTTTTCTATGTATCTATCATATTTTATGGAAGGTTTGGGAGAGTGATGGTGAGATAGAGATAAAAGGAAACTGTAATGAGTCATTGATCTATAAAAGATGGATGGAGAAATGAGGAAAATCGAAAGAGGCACTGTTTAGAGAAATATGGGGAGTAGTGGCCTGGTAGGGTATTGATGCAATTAAGGTGACATGATATCAGGTAAATTGTGCTAAAGATGCTAGAAGTGCTAGATTAACAATGTGTAGTTGATGTATATTTGAAGTTGTCTAATCTAGGGCAGAGGTGAATAGCTTATATGGGAAGTAGCTGGGTAATTGTGTAGAAGGTGTAAGTAGTAGAGTAGATTAATTTGGGAATATGGAGGTAGGATGGGAGGAGTCAGATGGTAAGATGATGTAAGAGGGATAGGATTTGTCTACATACAGGTGTGGGAATGGCTATGGTATATATGTTTAGGTATATTGGGTTGGTGAGAATTGGAGGTAGGGTAGGGGACTGGCGTGAGCATGAGTGTAGTGAGGGCAAACAGAGCAGGAAGATCCACGAGACAGTTTGGGATTCAAAACACAATCATCCAGAAAGTCTCACAATCCATTTTCATGCATGAGGTTAGTAAATGGAATGTAGACCAATTTTCCCCAAAGTGAAATAAAGAAAGATTAAATGTTTGGACTTTGTAAGGGGAGGGAGAGTGAGCTAAAGAGTCTGAGATAATGTGCAAGCCACTGCCAATAAATTATAAAGTCTGCTAAGTTGATTGCAGTTTATTTTCACAAAAGAAGGCTCAATCAAGTATGACGTAGACTGCAGGTACCTAGTTAGACTGGATAACTACATGGAGTTGTCCAGTCTAACTAGATGGGAGGTGAATTTATCTCTAATTTGAAACATTGCCTCCTTTGGCTTTCACACATTCATTTTGTGGTCTAAAGGTGTGGAATGCCTTGTAGCCTTGCAGGACCAGGGTAGTTTCTGAGGCCTTTAACCAGCTTTCTGTGACTGCACAGACATCTCCATCTTCTAGTGATAGAAGTGCTTCCAGGGAGTGTAGTATTTGGTTTAAGCTTCTAGCATTAACAAGATTACCTTTATTTTGTTCTGATTGGCTAACTTCACATTGGTAATGTTGTTTTTAAGACCTTGCCTAAAAAAGACACTATGGGGGAGGCAAGAGCCTTTGCCAGCAGCTGAAAGCCTAGGTGCAAACCATATCTGGCAAAGCAACAAGGTTTGTCGACCATAGCTTCCCAGGCTGACAGAAACTGGATATCTTTTGAATGACACCAAAAACTCAGCCAGTTATTGAAATCAATCATTTTGTTTATACTGTGGCATCATTCTAGGTGAGGGTAGATGCTGCTTAAGACTAGGGACATACCTGCCTGTGAGACATTCTCAGAGAGTTTGACCATGTCTCTCTTCATATAGTCCAGTGACTTACATCACAGGTTGTTCACACCAACATGAGCTATGACATAGTCATAATGGTACTTGTTGCTGAGAGATCTGAGTGCATGGTGCAATCTGAAAAATCCTGGCACTGGGCAGGCAGCTGACCGTGACTTTCTCTTTGTCCATACTGGTGAGTGGAACATCTGTGTATCTCACTATTGAGTCTCTAATGACAAGAAAACTTGTTTTTTGAGTTTTACGCCGTATGGGCATGGTAGGTGAGACACTGGTGTTGCTATGTGTCATGGGTGCTGTGGGGGCTGTGTTAGTTGTAGCAGTCTTGTGTTTTAGATGTCTATGGGGTTTTGGTAATTTTTTTGAGAGAACCTCCACTTATGTTAATTTTTGTGTTTGATGCATATTACATGTATGAGTAGCAGTACTATGTGCATATGTAGTGGTGGGTGATTGACAACATTTTCTGTGTTACTGTTTTGAGCATGAGAGAGCATGGATTCAAGATTCTTGGTGTAGATACAGCTCTTGTACTCTGTCTAGAGTGAGTTATTAGTAAAGGATTGTCAGTGTACATGAGACAATTGCTACACTGCCTCAAGAGACCCATGTCAACAAGGCTGGCAGGAGAAACAAGGGTAGTCCAACTGTCCATAATGTTAGGCTAAAGACTGTTGAGGTGGCTTTTCAGAATTGATCAAGCATGAGCTCAGTGGATGGATGGTTTTGCCTGTTTTTTTTCTAGTAGTTTAATAGGTCACAACTTGCTAGCAGAATTTCTTTGACTGGGAAAGCACAAAGGATGAGGGCTATACTAGTGTGCTACAGTTGTGTCTAAGGGAAAAATTGTTGATTTTATCTGCCTTTGGAGCAGAATTGCATGTCAGTGTGCTGTGGCATGCAACATGCAAACAAGCAGAAACCTATTCATACATAATCTATGAGTGTTATTCTGCAGTGCACTATCCTATTTAGGAAGTGTGTTCTTTGTATTATCAATTCACACTGTACAAGCATGTGACAAGACGAAAGTGCAATCATCCTGGAATGAAGTGGCAAGAATGTTTGATTGATAATCCACTGTATTCTCGTTAGCATCCTATACTATGAAACAGATACATGTCCCTCGCAGTAACGCAATATACATGACGGGCACTATATAAATCATAGCAGAGAAGTATGTCATTATATGAGCCAATCACAGTTCTGTTACTTTGACCTGTCCACACATATGCATTTGTCCCAAAATCAGTGATGTACAGCACCAGATGTTTCAAACAGTGAATTTTTACTAATTACAGATGTGCATTTTCTCATTTTTAAATGCAGACTTCTTTTGTGGCACTTGCAATTAATACTGTGCTCTCTAGATTATGTAAGTAGATAGGTCAAAGGTTCAATCCTCACCATGAGAAACTTGTGTTTTTTGTGTGTGTGTGTGTGTGTGTGTGTGTGTGTGTGTGTGTGTGTGTGTGTGTGTGTGTGTGTGTGTGTGTGTGTGTGTGTGTGTCTGTGCACTGAGGTGGTACAGTGACAAGTAAGTAACACCTCAATATCAAATATGCTGTGTCCACTTCCGCTAAAAAGAATACATTAACTTCAGAAACAGTTCCCCTGCACTTTATCCTTTTAACAGAAACATCCACTCTGCAACACACTGATGAGGTCATCCTGTCAAAAATGCACTTTCTTCAATGAAGAGTCAGACTTTCCTGTGGTACTTTCTGATAATAATATGATCTGTAGTTTCTATAGCTAAATAAGTAGCAGGCTCAAATTTCAAATGGGAGCTTGTGTATCTGGCTTCAATGTCAATTACATGTAGTTTCCTGAATGGCTGTGCTATATCAGCTTCCATGCAGCAGAAAATTTTAACATGGGAAAGGATGCCTCCATCCTCTTTATCCCACTTTTACCACAAACATTTTTTTCCCGCCCACTGATGAGGTTAGCATGTCAAAACTGCACACTAAACCTTTGTACCTCTCAATTCTCCTCTGGCACTTGTGGCTATGTCTGTGTTGTATAGATTGTGCAGCTAGGTAGTTATGGGGTTCAAATCCAACAGTGGGGAAATAATGTCAATTTGTATACTGTCATGTATAAATGTGTCCTTAACAGCAGTCTTTATGTAAAATTCATCTTCGGAGATGTAGTTTCCCTTGTAGGGGATTACCCTATAAGATTTGCATTACCCTAAGGAAATAAACATTTTTGTTAACATAATGCTTACATCATGGTATCAAAAAAGAGCCACATAAAATTGCTCATATGAGTTAACCCAATACTCTGGCTATTGATGATGTGCTGTCTAGACTGCATAAGTACAAATGGATGAGGTTTGAATCTAGCAATGATGAACTTCTGTCCATGGGTGTTTGTCTGTCGTGCCTGGTAGAGAAGACTTCTATTCCATGTAGGATGTGTATCAGTGTAGTATTACTCTGTACTTCAAACACAGTCATACATTTTCAGAAGAACATCAATGTATGAAACAATGGTGATGTTATCCATTCAAATGTGCACTGTTGCAGCTGTAAAAGAACATCTCTTTTCACACGCGCAATTCAGGTAGTGTTCTGTACCTTGTGATTTTGGTAGTCTGCTCAAATCCAGTCATTACTCCTTAAACTCACAGGTGTCACTAGATCCATGAAAATGCAAGTAAGCAACAATGTTGTCAGGCAGCTATCGGTAGTGTACATACATGGATGGGGATTTCTGTTACAATGATTTCTGCAAATTTTTTACACCTAAATGTTTTCTTTGATAAGGATGATGCCATGGGATTATATGTATCTTTCCCATGAACACTACTAAGGCTTTTTCTGTGGTGCTAGGACATGAGTCTGTTCTGTATGCTTGTGCCTTAGTAAGTCATGTGTTTAAATCCATGATTATCCACATATTGTGCCTGATTGCCATTTACCCAGCACTGTGACAACTTTATTATATATCTTGTGCTTTTGGGAATACCTAGCAGCAGGCAGTGTTTTGTCAGAAACACACATATAGTAATACTATTTTAAAAGAAATGACAGGCACACATCTCCCTTGCAGCAATAGAATGATGTCATGGCTTCTAAGATCAAAATATTTCACACTTATAGCACTAGTGACAATTTGGCACATTCATTCTTTCCAATATCGTGAAGCTTCTGTTGTCACATAAGTGTTGAAAGCCCAGGGTCTATATTATATCCTCGAACACTTAAAAAAGCGAACGCTGATTGATGAAACTTATTTTTGCAAAACTGCAAAATATCGAAGCAGCAGAAACTCAATTTTTTTCCTAGGGAAAGAATTCGGTTGTCCGTTTCTGTTGCTTCGGTATTTTCAGTGTTATGGTGGAAAGTTACCGGTCAGATTCAGGTAAGTGTGCGATTGTGTGGATGTGAGTGTTAGAGTGATTTAGGTGAGTTAGGGTTAGGGCTTGGGTTACGTGTGTGTGAGATTGAGTGGACATGAGGGTTAGGGTGGATTTAAGTGAGTTAGGGTTAGGGAGCGGGTGAGTGTGCGATAGTGACGGACCTTAGGGTTAGGGTTTGGGTAAAGGTAAGTGGGTAGTTAGTGGTGTGTGCATAATTTAGTGTAGGGTTAGGTATCAGATTTTAGGTGTATGTGTGTGGATTTCTGTTTGCTTGGTGTGCTTGTGTTGTGTGTATGTGTTTTGGATCCACAATTTTTTTCCCAGGGAAAAAAATCGCTGATCTGACAGTTCGAGATTGTAAGCTTTCGCTTAAATTAGGTTGATCAATCAGCGTTCACTTTTTTAAGCATTCGATGATATAATATAGACCCAAAGCCCACATTGGCTGACTGTAAGCAATGCATGTTCAACTGCTGTTATGCATGAATGACATTGACAAGTCTTATAATGTGCACAATTACAGTGGTGAAACCTCCCCAGCCCTTTTATCTCATGCAAATTGCAACACAGTCATATGATGCAATGACTTCACATAGGTGGAGTCTTACAGCTTTGTTAAGACTTCCACTGTAGAGCATGTGATTTATACACATTTGTAGTTGGTAGACTTAACATAGCATGCTCAATTCTAGCCAAGGGTAACATTCTATGAATGTATTAAAGTTATACAAACAACACTGTATGAAGTTATTGCTCTCATTTTTTATTTATTTATCATTAATGCAAATAATATATGTACTTGAGTTGTTTACATGCTGTTTTGGCAGTGTTCACTGTAATGCCTTGTGACCATGCCCAGTATTATTCTGTATTAGATGTGCTGCATTTACAAATAGAGACCCTGAGGTACTGCAGTGTCATCAAACCTGTGTTGTCATTTGTTAGCCATATATTTTGACTGCTATTGTATTACTGTTTATAATGTACATATATATATATATATATATATATATATATATATATATATATATATATATAACACATGCTTCTTTAAGATATGTGTTGATGTAATATACCCCCATCTATGGTTGCCCAATGACAAATGTTAAAACATGTCCCTTTCTGCTGTGCATGACACAGCTGCTATACAGCTCATACCTTGTTTATACAGGATGGATGGAGGATAGAGCACTACAGTCAGTTATCATACATTCTCGGTATATACATGTCATATTCAGTAACGGTACTGTATGCAAATTCCTATAATGCACTGTCCTTGCTAACTATTATCTAAACTCAGCATATTATCAACATTAATATCACTGTTTCTTGCAATGTTGCATTGTGTCCCTCTCGAATATATTGTTAACATGCCCATTTTTAAGTTATGTACATGGGTAAACACTTTGAAACAAGATTATTACTATCAGTACGGACATCTTTCTATTTAAAATGTTTCTTTGAGATATCATCAAATTTGAATGCACTGAGTACATTTTTTCCATTTACTCTCCCCTCTTAATTATCCCTGCATTGTTCACATTGTATTCTGTGTAATTTATCCCAGTTTCACATACCCTGCATCCACATGCATAAATGTCACTTTAATATATAGTCATATAAGCTGTCTGTATCTGTATGCATAATACGTTTGTGTCCACTTAGAAATGAGTAATTATCACCTTCTGCTTTATTTTCTTAAGTGGTGCTGCCTAAAGACTTGAGTCTTAAATCTAAATAGTTTAATTCCACAATATCTCCTACATGCAAGCAGCTTTGTTTACATTGTGTGCTCATGCTCCCAGTACCATGTAATGACCAAGAACACTGCTACTGGTGACTAAATGCTGCTTGGAACCATGTAAGCTCAATGAGCAGCATGGATATTCAATGAGAGCTACTGATCATCCTGCCAACATGCTGCAATCCTGTAGGTTTTGCTTGAAGCATACACAATTGTTAATTAATCCCAGGGACTGTATGAGCCAGGTGACTTATTCCTTGAAAGGAGCCCTCAGAAACAGTTTGGCACTTTATATCTCAGTCATTATGCCATGCTTATTGTGCAATTTATAGTGCAATGATTCCAGTGTGAGCCAAAGGTAAAGCAGAAGGTAATAATTGTTCATTTCCAAGTGTACATTTGTGTCCACTTAGAAATGAGTAATTATCACCTTCTGCTTTATTTTCTTAAATGGTGCTGACTAAAGACTTGAGTCTTAAATCTAAATAGTTTAATTCCACAATATCTCCAAGGATCATAAAGTCTCAAAAGCAAGATCATAGTTCCTTTTACCAGATATAGGAATAAATCACAGATGTCTGCACATTACATCCTAGTGATTTATACAAATGCATTCCTCTTCAAAGTGAATTGATCCACTTTCTCACATAACTCCGTCTTACAATATTATGTCTCTTTTTGAAAGTTTATCTGTCATTTCAAAATATAGTACCTCTTGGATTTAATATGTGTTGTCTGATCTTTACCTGCAGTATTCTTTTAAGACATAAATGTTATGTCTGCTTCTCCATCCTTCATTGTCAGATGCTCTGTGCTTCTGAATCAAAGGAAGCATCAAACCTGTGTTTTTTGTCAGTATTCTTTTTTCCTATTGTTTTATAACTGCAATGAAAACTAGGGCTGCAAGACCAAAACAATCTATCATTTTTTTCCATATGTAATGCATCAAAATAACATAAAACAGATGCTGCACATTGGAAGTATCACGATACGCAAAAGTATTATCCACTACATAGCAAATTAAATCTTTACATTTATGGACTTAGACTAACAGTACTCCCTCGCCTGATTCTTAATAACAGTATGGTCAATTATCACCCAGAGGATCCTTAAGTATCAACAATATACGTTTGTCCTGCAAATGTAAGTTTTCCAGCCAGGACTTTTACTGTTATACCTCCATGTAGTTACATTTCTCCAGTGAAAACTTTCATCTGTTTCTTTCTCACTGCGATCAGTGTGACTTGTCTCTTCAGTCTCTGTACCATCATCACTTGGCAGGCGATCCAGCGGCTTACTCCAAAAATGGCTTTCATGACCGTTCTTAACAAAACCTCAGAACTTTCTTTGCCATTCTTTCATAAATTGCATTATCCTGATTTTCATTTTATCCACACTCACAGTTATAATCTCAGCCTTTCCTCTGTTATGTCTGAGGAAAAATGAGGGAAGTAAGCATTCATTTCCAACTGCTTGTTAATTAGAGAACAGTTTAATGACAACATCAGTACAGAGGAAAACACAAATGTAATTTTATACAGAATGTCAAAAACATCACATTTCATCAGAATATTTCAAATGCCATTTAATTCCATCCACTGTTCTTCTTACAGGGCCTAAGAAAATGACATTGTTTATTTATTCCCTTTATTGGCATTTGCTAACTTGTAGGTCTGAGGACACTTTTCAGCCACAACTGGATGCAAAAGCAGGTGTGTCCAGAACAGATGCTTCTTATTATTTTGTAAAAGAATGAGACCTTGCTGACAACTATCCGATTTCTGTAGATAGAATGATAGTGCAGCAATGTCCACATTTCGGGTATGGTTTTACAGTACCTCCTAACTTAATTCAGTATGTAGAGTAATACTATCTTACATAATACAACCTTACTCAGTGAGGTAATGAAGTAGTAATAACAGTAACAATTTACAAGTAATACTTTATGCAAATGTACGAAGGTTAATGCACTATCAATACATTTGCTATAGTCATAAATCAGTTATGATTAATGATGAGACAGTTCGGATTTCTGAATTTAGTTATAACACCATAAGGGTAAAATATTTACTCACTGCCTATAAACCAGGTGCAACAGTATGTTTGTTTAAGACAGTCAAGACAATTTTCTAAGATCATCTGAGAGGTGGCTCCCAGATGGTGTGGTGATTTTAATGGCACTCTTTTCTGTCCAAATCTGGCAAAAGAATGACTCTATGAAGGCTGTGTGTGCCATTTTGCCATAGTATTGGGTTCTAAGATATTAAGGGGATGTCCTGATTTTAGTTTATTCCTGAGTAGAAGCTGTAGTTATTGTACAATAGCCTAAAAGTGAGGGTGGGTACTAGAAAGGTAGTTGGAACAGTAAGTGCCTTTTTAAGATTGAGTGGTGTTTGCTTTTAGTGAAAAGATTATTGAATCAACATATGTTGCTCATGGTTGTTTGACTAATAATATATGCATTGTTGGAGGAATTAACAGTTATATTCGGGAGAACAATTTCAAGTAATGAGATGAAAACATTGCTGCTAGGGTTCATTGTACTTAAGCTCTCACTGAATCAGGGACAAATCTCAACAGAGTGAGGGACAAATCCAAAATAATCAGGAGGACTTTAAAAATATTAGTACTATCAACATGAGCTTTGAAAGGTTAAGAGAATGCGAATTAATCTACACCATCTGAAGTAAAGGGAGTAATAACTAATTATTGGCATTATTTATTGTGTAATTCACCACCTTTCTCCAAAAGTTACCAGTTTTAGAAGGAATTAAGAAGGACAGACCTAAATTTTGAGTCAAAATTAGAGACATCCCTGAAAGTCAGAAACAATTGAGAGGTATGGGGTGAGATGGTTTGCAATGGCTTTAGATGGGTACTGACTCAGAGGTTGCGGTCAAAGAACACTCAAGGCAATTTTTTATAAAATTTGTAAAAAAGTTTATTAAAAAGTGCAAAGATATTTTTCAAAACCCTGAGGAACATTGTGAGTTTTACTGCCTAATCCCATTCCCCTCTAATAGTTTGTTATATTTTATGCTACATATGTGCTGCTGTAGGTGATCTTATTTTGAGTGTTCCTTAAAAATAGAGCAAACTAAGCATTGCACAGTACTCTTTCAGGTCCTTTAAACATCACAAGCAGTGGAACACATATATATTAAGCATTCATTTGGGCACTCCGTTTTGAACATATTATAGTGGTAATCTTACTGTCTGTATCTGTTTTGCTGAAACATGAATCAATAAATCAATTAATGAACCGCCCCACACAATACAATTAGCAAAAACATGTAATTCTCAAACCTGTTAAATGCAAAGAACACAAACTGCCATGAATTGTGATAAAAACACACCCTTCATGAAAGTAGTCACTACTAAGTTTGTTGATGTGTATTTCTTTACATGTGGTAAGCATGTAGTTAAGTTGCTTAAATTTCCATGGAATTACCAAATTTAATTCCTTGGAACATGTCCAACACTTTAAACAACCAGATTATTTAAACTTCTCATATATATATATATATATATATATATATATATATATATATATATATATATATTAATGTTTATTATTAATAGCAGTGAAACAGTCATTTAGAACACTTTCTATCCATTGCTTCATCCATGTCAATAGGGCATTTTCACTTCTACTTCAGCCTATTCTTTAATTTTATTTGGTGTTTACAGCAATGTGAAGCCTTAACTCGAAGGTATCTTCATCATATCATGCCTAAGTGATTCAAAGACTGCCCTCCAATTTCTGTTTTATGCTAGCACCGGTCATATTAAAGAGAGACTGCTCTCATGTGTTTTGACTCAAGATTCATTTGATCACATAGCTTGAGTGGTATAACCAGGCAAATAATAAATCACTTAGAAAATGATTTATCTTGGTTTTCCTAAACATATACTCCAATATTTTATTAAACAGTTTCCATCCTTTGCTAGATTAATTTGACTATGGAAGCAATCTCAACATTTTCTGTCAAAGAAATAATGTCAGAAATTCTAAAAATATAGATTGTGTGGGGACAACAGGATGAAAATTGTTGAAAAATTGCAACTGAAACTTTGCAGTGTGCCTGATCAAGCATTAGTCCAAAATAGCTGCACTTAAGAAGTTGTGTTACTAGGGTATTGACAGAGACTGTAAAGGATGCTGTCTGTTAGATTTTGGGATGTGTCAGGGAATATGGTGTCATTTTTTGTGACACATAGAGTCAAGGAATAGTTTGTGAACCCCTGGTATGTTTATTTAAATATCTCTGAATATGAATCAAGGAAGGGCCAGTCTTGTGGAATATAGTATTCTTTGCATATAGTGTAACTCTGAAGGAATTGTGTTCATTATGTTGTTTGTAAACTGAGAGAACACTCCAGGTCTAAGAATAGGCCCATGTCATATAACATCAGACATTTCTTCTTCTGCTGTGACTTTATTACTAGACCGAATTAAGAATGTCCTGTTTCTAAGGTAGTTTCCAAACCAACATAACGGATTTTGGCAAGATCCTAGAATTCTGAGTTTATTAAGCAGGTTATGGTGGTTGATACTTTGTAAAGCTTCACTTAGCTCAACAAATATATTCATTAACGAGGCCTGTTCCACTGATTTGTACATTATTTCAGTAAGAGTATAAATAGCTGAGGGGGTGTTGTGTTCAGATGTGCACCATGCTGAGCATTGCGAGTAAGCCTTATTTGATGATGTAGTCAAACATTTCTCCACAAATGGCTTTTTAAAATGGTTTTATTGGGCTAACTGGTGAAATATGTCTTAAGTCTTCTGTTGATGAAGATTTATTTGCTAAGGGAATGACTAAGGAATATTTGAATTGTTCTGGTACCATACCTGTGGTTAAGGACAGACTGAAAAGGTGAATTTAAGATTTAATCAGAGAGAGAGAGAGACACACACACACACACACACACACACACACACACACACACACACACACACACACACACACACACACACACACAGACAGACATATGGAGAAAAGACCAGCGCATACTATTGTGGTTTCAGCTTGATTTTTTCTACCTTCTCTAGAAGTTGCTTCACACTATGGAAGAAGATTGGTCTGAAGTTAAGTGGGAGTGTCTAACTGGAATTGTGAAACAAAGAGAGACAGAATGACTAAGTTGTGTATTGAAACTGGAATAAAAAAAAAAACATTGAAGGAATTTGACCAGTGTCTGTTTGCAGCTGACTGGAATCACAAGATAAATAGTATAACTTATTGAAGTAAAACTGGAACAATGTACTTAGTTGGCTTCTTAATTTTGCTTTTGCTAAAACAGGCTTTCTTGGGGATTCAGTAAACTCCATGTAGGCTTACCGGGAAGCCTGCACAGAGTTTATGTGTTTGCATGGTGAGCAGCAATGCTAATTGCCCATGTATGCCACACATTGTGTTTAAACCTAAATAAGAGTGCTTTTGTGACCAACGACAGAGTTGCCAGTCAGGAAACTGTGTAAAGCAACATGGATAGCAGCAGACATGTAAACCTGCTTGCCTATGGGCAAACTAGGTCTATGTGTTTGCGCAAAATCTCACAGTGATTACCAGGGTTATTAATAAAGCAATGTATATAGTTCCAACACATTACGTGAAAGTGTATACAGTGCAGAGTATTGTGGAAACCTGTTTCAGGCATACTGAACAAAAGTTGTGTAAATGATCAGTAAGGGTACATAGCTTGCATTATAAATAAACAGTCAGGAGAAGTGTGTGCACTGAATAGGGACACACAGATGAATTGTAGGAATGAGCATGGGGAAAGAGGACAGATAAAATATGGTAATGTACAACAGATGAGAGAATGTCAATGAAGATTATTGTAGCTTGAACACTAATCACATATTGACATGATACAGTATGGACTGTACAGTGAATGCATATGTAGAATGTGCAATCACCCAGGATGATGCCACAATATAAACAGGAAATGATCAACTTCAACAATTGCCTTAGCTTCTCATAAAAATCCAGGGGAATTCAGTATCTCTCAGCCTGGGATTAGATGGTTGACAGGCCATGATGCTTTGCCAGAGATGGTCTACACTTATGTCCTCTAGGCTGTCAGATACTGGCAAAGGCACCTGCCTACTCTACAGTGCCTTTTTTAGGCAATGTCAAAGCAACAAAAATTCTGATGTAAAAAAAATCCACTGGAGACAAATTCAAGGTTCTGCTGCTTAATGCTAAGAGTCTAAACATGAAGTTGCACTGAAGGAAATTGCCAACCAGCTTGCTGACAGATTTGGTGCAAATGTCTTCCCCTGGCCCCACAGGCCATACCTCAAAGCATACCTGACAATAGTCCTCTGCCAAGTATCTCTAGAAATCAGGTCATATCTGCACTCTCCAAGACTACAAACATGGCCTCAGTGGTACCAGATAACATCCCAGGTTTCTTACTAAGCAATCTTAAACAGGACCTAGAAAACCCACTTAGCATCCTCTTTAAACATAGCCTGAGAACTGTCTTTATTCAAGAGGAGTGGAAAACAGCAACAGTAATCCCCTTGCACAAAAGTAGATGGCCTTTATCTTACCAAGTTTGCTGATGATTGCAAATTGGGTGCAATTACTGAGTCCCCCAATGATTTTAACATATTACAGGAGGGGCTAACACAGACAAATAATTAGTGCCAAAGCCACAGTCTACAACTAAATACAAAAAAATGCCATTATTATTGCCTTTAAGCAAAGGGAGATTCCCCGCTAATTACAGTATTGACAGCACCCCCCCCCCCCAATCTCCAACCCAGCGATGCAAGACCTGGGAACACAGGCAGATAGTAATCTCAACTCCGACCATCAAGTTTCCAGAGTGGTAAGGAAAGCCTTCTACATCATACACCTCGTAAGTAAGAACATCACATTCAGGTCTGAGGATGTTAGAACACCACTGTACTTGCCCCTCAGCAGACCACTAATAGAGTACAAAGATCCTTTTGCATGTACCACACCAGACACCTGCAGCAGCTGGAGAGACCACAGGTATTCTTACCAAGAAAATACAAATGGATGGGAGACCAAAAATTCACCCCAGGTGTAGCACCCATGCCCTCATGGACAGGGGTAGTTGATGTTGACCATAGACTCATTCTATGAATTACATTCACCTAATAAGGACAATTGGGGCTACTTGGGATGAACATTTCTTGGCTTGTAAGGGCTGTAGAGCCGCTAGCCTAGTAACCTCCTATGAAACTATGAACCTATGTCAACATTTCTCAGGGGGCATTTTAGTGTAGTGGCAGCAATGGCCATCAATACATTAGCTCACATCACAGATTGTAATACCCTCTTGTAGCCATACTGTACATCCACATCTCAATATAGCACATGTCAATAACAGCAACATTGACATTTCAAGTGATCATAGAGTCATAGGACACTATTAGGCTGATGACCAACAACACATGGAATTCTAGCCATTATTATAACATGAAAGTAAAAATGCCTATATGTATATTATGGAAGATAGTAAGGCTAATGGGCTTATGTGTTTATTTGTTAGTTTACATTACAATCTGCCACTGTCCATATGGGACATGTGCACCACACCATGACAGAATTAGCAATCGCACATACAGTGGTCTGGGGATGGCTTGTAGAGTCTCATGGAAGAACTCTGGTTCATGACTTATGCATGCATATTTGACATAAGGACATCCTTCACTCTTTTTTTAATTTCTCCAAGTCTTTTGTGTTTCTAATACATGATGCAAATGGACCCCATTCTTAAGTCAAAGTATGATAAAAGTTCATGAAATTAGTATTGTTTCACTCTTTGATGTCAGCCAAAAGTGCTCTTCGCAGCACCCACAATGTACCTAGTAATGACTACTTCTGCAATTCATATGGAGTCACATGTATTGGTAAAATATCTAAATGCGATTGTAAATTCTTTTTTATAACACCCGTTCCTCCTACTACTGTTGAAACTGTCTGTGTATCTTTCTTCCACATTACTCTTGTTTCTGCCTGCAGATCATGATACTTTATGACTTTGTGTCTCTCTGTACACAAGACACTATAGTCACTGGGTGTGTCAATTTCAGTGATCAATGCTACTCTTGTCTTCTTTTCTTGGACCATTATATCCTGTTTTCTAGCATTTATCTTTTGAACTGTTGGTAATGGATAACCCCATGTGATGTAGACTTCTTAATTTTCTATGATGCTTTGTGGCTCATCTTTCCAGTGTTTTTCGGCCACTTCAATACCATAATATTTGCACAATCCCCAGTGCAACAGTCTCGCCACATTATTATGCCTTTCAGTATATAGTCCTTCTGCCATTAGTATGTCGCAACCAGCAATGAGGTGTGCAACTGTTTCCAATTCGGTTTTGCAAAACCTACATTTGTCTGTTTCTCCCACATGTTCAATATACTTTATAAAACAATGTATATGCAAGCCACTATCTTGGGCTACCAATATTAATCTTTCATCTCTTGGTTTGAATTCCCCTCTCTTTAACCATTCCTGTGTTCAGTCACTCTTCTGTAGGAAGGATGTCATGTGGTTAGAAGATGAAAGAGGATGCATGGGGCTACAAGAAATGTACAAGTGGCAGAGAAATGAGCTATTCCAAAGATCACACAGTGACGCTCAATGAGAATGAGAATGCAATGAGAATGACCAGACCAAAGGTACCTACTTCTTACAGGTATTTTCAATACCTCCCTGGCTCTTGAAGGAGTGCCACCATGCTTCAAGGTAACTAATATCAAAAGTTTTGGGCTGGAATAAACAAACTTCTTCACCCAGGCCACACCCCACCCAATCCCCCTCAGTATCCAATCTCAAAACTCCAGAGGACACTGCAAATACCTTTAATAGCTTCTTCATGGGGACTATCCAGTCTCTAGCCAGCCAACTCATTCCCACCTGCCCTAACTTAAGTACTGACATATCCAGTACACAACCCTTCTTTAATTTTCAACCTGTTCTGACTCATGCTATCTGAGCCCTAATTAAGAAACTAAAATCTACTACTCTAGCTGCTGACCTCCTCTCTGCAGAGTATTTGCAAAAATCTGCAGATGCCATAGCATACCCTATCTCCATCTTGATTAACAGATCTATTTCTGAAGGATCCATACCCCCAATCTGGAAAATATCCCATGTTATACCTCTCCATAAAGGAGGCAACTCCAAAGAACTGTCAAATTTCAGACCAATGGCCATTCTGTCACCCTTAGCTAAAATTATGGAGAAGTGTGTCCACAAACAACTTATGTACCATCTTAGTCAAAATAAGTTATTGACTGACTCTCAGCATGGCTTTAGGCCACACCATAGTACCACCTCAGCTCTCCTATCTTTCACTGATGTCATTAACCACAATCGTAATAGTAATAAACTCTCCTCTGCACTTTTTCTTCATCTCCCTAAGGCCTTTGATATGGTTAACCATCAACTTCTCCTCCACACTCTGAAGGCCATGTCCTTAGATTCCCACTCTCTACAGTGGTTTAATTCCTAACTTACTGGTTGACAACAAGCAGTGCTGTGGCAGGACAAGCTATCCACCTGCCTTCCCATCACTCTCAGAGTCCCTCAGGGCTCTATTCTAGGACCCCTACTTTTCTCCAGCTTTATAAATGATCTCCACTCCATTATCCCAAATGCCACCTGCATTCAATATGCAGATGATTCCACATTCATCTGCTCAGCCACCTCTCTGACAAACTTACTGTCATTAACCCAGAACAATTTCAAAGCAGTTGAAAATTGGCTAGCCAATTGCCTACTGATCTTAAATCCCAACAAAACCAAACTGCTTCTTTTCTCCCCAACTTGCAGGTCCTCCCCACTATTCTTCACTATAAACTCCAAAAATGGCACCATCATCTTTCCTGAAAACCAAGCCAAGCTCCTAGGAATTATAGTAGACAATAACCTTAAATTTGACATCCATATAAATCACACTATCAAGACCATTAACAAGGCGCTCTTTACAAGGTCAGACCTTTCCTTACGCTTCTTGCTCGTACTGCCATTGCCCGTTCCCACCTACTCTCTACTCTTCTATATGCATCACCTCTATTCACCAACCTGAACAAAACCGACCTAAACAAATTATCCTGCTGTTACAACCACATTGCCAGATTTGCTACTGGCACAGCATTCAGGACTCACCACTGTCACAACATAAAGATGTTAGGGTGGCTTGAACTGCCTACTCTTCTGCAGTTCAACCAGCTCATAGTAACCTATAGAATCCTCTACCAACCTGATAACACACCTACACTTAAAAATATTATCTGCCCCCATAGTCCCCTTAGGCCACTATGCTCATCTAATAGACTATTGGTACTCACCCTCAAAGCTAACAGCTCTGCGGGGGATGCTCTGTTTGCCAACTCTGTTGGCAAAATATGGACCCTTCTTCCCACAGTCATTACCCAAGAAACCTCTCTGCCCCTATTCGATAAAAACCTCAAAGAATATTGTAAATCACACTGGTTATGTCTTTGCCCTACACCGGACTAGAACCATCTCTGCAACCTGTATTACTTATAACTACTGTACACAGTTACCTATGTCTGCTCTTTATGAATTGCTTGTTCTGTCTATTTATCTATCATATGTGTAATAAGTTTTTGCTATTACTTTGAATGTTTTTAATGTGGAGCTTTTCTGTTACTTTAAATGTTTTTAATGTGGAGCTTTTCTCTCCGGGCCTCCTCTGAAAATGGACATGCATCCAGTCAGACTATCCCGGTCAACAAATGTTAAATAAATAAATAAATAGATAAATAAGTAATTTAATCCTGCAGCCCAATAAAGCCAGTCCAACTTGCTTAAATAACTACAGACCGGTGGCACTAACCTCAAATATCATGAAATGCATTGAAAGGATAGTAAAAAAAGCATCTGTCAGAAGCTCTACCACTGACTTTCGACCCTCTACAGTTTGCCTATCAGCCAAACAGATCCACTGTGGATGCCATTTGGGTGGTTCTACACCTTGCTCTGGAACATCATGAAGAGAGTAACAACTATATTAGGTTGTTGTTCATTGACTTTAGCTCAGCATTCAGTACAGTGCTTCCGATGCAACTCACAGACAAATTAATTAGCCTTGACATCAACAAGAGCTTCTGCAACTGGATCCTTGACTTCTTGATTGGAAGACCACACAAGACATGTGCTGGTAATAACACATCAGGTACCATTACACTCAACACTGTTGTCCCTCAAGGGTGTGTACTTAGTCCTCTACTATTTATCATCCCTACCCACGACTGCGCTGCAAAATTTCCCAATAACCTTATCATCAAATTTTCAGACAATACCACTGTAGTGAATCTCATAAGGGATGATGATGAGAGGGAATAGAGGAATAAAGTCAGCTCTCTGATGAAATGGTGTGAAAATAACAATTGAATGTCAACAAAACTAAAGAAATTATCAGTGACTTCAGATAAAGGCCAGCTATTCACTTGCCACTTGTGATCAATGGTGAGGTGGGAAGAGAGTTCCAATCTACAAAGTCCCTGGGGTTACACATCTCAGAAGACCTCTCATGGTCTGTGAACACAGGCCAGATAATTAAAAATGCTCACCAATTCCTGCACTTCCTGAGAAGGCTCAAAAGAGCAAAGCTTCCTCTGAATGCTCTATCCACTTTCTATAAAAGAGCTATTGAAAGTATTCTTACCTGTAACTTTACTTTGTGGTATGGAAGCAGTACTATAGCAGAGAGGAAGAAGCTCCAAAGAGTGGTGAGGACTGCAGAGAAGATAATGAGCACAAATCTTCCAACCATGCAAGAGCTTTTTACAGCAAGAAGCATAAACAGAGCACACAAAATACTTAGAGACACATCACATCCAGAATTTGGCTGGTTTGCTATACTTTCCTCTGGCAAGAAGTGCTGCAGTATCCACTGTAGGACCTCCAGGCTCTCAAAGAGCTTCTATCCAATAGTTATAAGGCTCATAAACTCTAACATCAACTTGGACATCTCCTACCTCCAAACATGATGTCACTAGTAATATTTTACTGAAAGTGATACATTATTTAATTCACTATAGTTAATATATTCTTACAAAAGTACAAGCTCTTTCTCTTAAAAGTGCAATTGCAATAATTCCTTGTGTAAAATATTAACAGACTGCCTTTTTTTCTCTTTTTCTGTGTACAGTGTTATTTGTTCATATGTTTAGGTTTATATGTATGGACAGTTTTAGCTGACTAGAAATAGGTTATAAGGAGCATTTTTATATATGTATTAATCACTAGAATAGTTGTGTATACATCATGTCTTATTCTTTTTATACTTAAATTGCCTCTGTACTCTGCTGACAAGCTGATACCTACAATTTTGTTTAGGTTGCACTTGTGTTTCCTAAATGGCAATGAAGTTTTCTTTGAATCTTTTAAATATTTGAATCAATGAGCTTAATGTACCAGCAAACAAACCCACAGCAGTACACCGGGCCTGATATGAACATTGCACCTGTGTAGGCATAGAAGATGAATGCCATGCAATGTCACAGTAGCAACACCACATATGTCTGACTGTAACACTGTCACACTGCACTTTATGGAGTATGATAGCATCATTGTGTGCTGAGGATAACATGTTTCAAGCACTGTAGGACATGGATGTGGAGTCACATCCCTGTGTAAAATTGTATCAAAAGTGATAGTTGTATGTATAGACATACAAGTAACTTGCTGTCAGATTAGAACACCTATATGTGTAGTTAAAGTAGCTTGCAAATACAGTAGCTAATATTACTGCCACAGCACAGGTTTGTCTTGAATACTATCTGAGTGTATGTTACACAGGATGACATATCTTTGGACTCACATTTCATTCTAAAACTATTTACAGAGCACAGTACTTAACACATGTTCCAGAGCACAAGTCTAGCTTTTATAGTGTTGGAGAATACTTTATAGCTGATGACATCAGTGTGTCTGGTTAAAGGAAGATAGTAATAGCAGTATCCCACATGCTGGTGTAAAATGATCTCTCTAATGTCAAGAAAGTGCACAAACACAGACACACATGCACACCAGTTGACTGTAGTGTGAACAGAACCCCTACCTAAGTACACTGGATAGAGATCTCAGTATTTAATACAAGTGCCACAGCACTAATTTAACTTGGAGAGTGTCAGACAGCACTTTATAAGTGATGACATCAGCAGTGTCTTGTGAAGAGAAGATGGTAATAGCAGTCTCCTGCATGCTGGTGTAAATGCTGTCTTTAATATCAAGTGAGTAGTGCACAAACACACACACACACACACACACACACACACACACACACACACACACACACACACACACACACACACACACACACACACACACACACACACACACCAGATGACTGCAGTGAGATCAGTGCCCCTACCTAAGTATACAGACTAGAAAACTTAGTATTTAACACAAACACCACGACACAAGTCTGACTTTTGCAAGGCTACAGGACAATTTGTACTGGATGATATCATCATTGGATGTCTGAAAAATATGTTTGAAGGCCTGAAAGAAATTAATGTGTAGCCGTGTACAACTGTCAAAATATCGGTACGCTGTGGGATTGTAGTGATGACTGCAGGATACACAGTTCATAGGTTCGTAGGTTCATACTAGGCTATCTGCCCTAGGGCATTTATAAGCCTAGCCAGAGTATGTTTGGCTTTCACCACCCATTTTAAATTAATTTTGCTATGCCCTTTTTCGAGGTTAGTATACTGTGCCTATGTCTAACAGTGACACAGAAGTGATACCCGGGGTAAACCTGCGATCTCCCATCCACTCATCAAGATTCCTCTTGAAGACAGTCAATGAGGGACTTTGCCTAACCTGGACTGGGATTTTATTCCAGAGTAAAGGGAGCCTCTGGGTTATGAATCTGTCCATCCAGCATGTCCTATTTATTTCAGTGCTGAGGTTCAAGTCTCTCGAGCGTGTAGCTCGATGGGATTTGGATTTTTGAGGTGCAGCATGTCCCTTAATTCCGGGTTGGACATGGCTTTATACGTCAGGCACAGGTCACCTCTGAGCAGGCAGTATGCCACTGAGTAGAGATGGAGTTTCTTTAACCGGGCAGCATATGGCATCTGTTTGAGCCCTTTGATCCTCTTGGTGAAGTACTTTTGGGGTCTTTCCAGTTGCTGCAGGTGTTTGGTAAGGTACATCCCAAAAGGGGCATTGTACTCAATTATGGGCCTGATGAGGGATGAGTAAAGAGGCACGATTGACCTCCCCTAATCTAGATGTGAATCCCTTCATGATTAGGTGGGCTATATAAAATGTTTTTCTAACCACTTTGGCCACGTGGTTGTCAAATGAGAGATTGCTATCAACTTGGGTCCCCAGGTCCCTAATTACTTCTTCTGTACTTAATGTATTACCACCTATGTGGTAATTTGTGGGCACTTTGTTTTTGCCAAAGGGGATGGCTATACACTTTTTGGCATTTAGCTTGAGGCCATGGCTCTGGCACCAGTTGTCTGTTTCTATGAGGCCCTTTTGGAGGATGCTTGTGTCGGCTGGAGAGTCGATTATGGCACCCAGTTTGCAGTCATCTGCGAACTTGGTCAGCCACAGTCCTTCTGTGTTGGCCTGTACCTCCGGGAAATATATACCGAACAAGAGAGGTCCCAGGACTGAGCCTTGTGGGATGCCACTTGTAACTGGTTTGGAGTCTGACATGGCTCCAGCAATTCTAACCATGTGGGTTCTGTCCTTGAGCCAGTTTGCAACCCATCTAGTGACACAGGAGTTTATATTTAAGCTGGTGAGCTTATCTATAATACCCGAGTGGGGTATTGTATCGAAGGCTTTTGCGAGGTCCAGGTAGGCTGTGTGGACCACCTTCCCTTCGTCAATGGCCTTGGTGACTGTTTCAAAGAAGTCGACCAGGTTTAAGAGGCAGGATCTGCCCTTAACAAAGCCGAACTGGGTAGGATCCAGTGTCTGTAGGTTCCCGATATCTTTATTTATGAGGTCATGAAGATCCTTTCCATAGCTTTGCAGACCAAGCTAGTCAAGATTATGGGGCGATAGTTTCCAAGGTCCGTTGAGGCACCACCTTTGTGGGGAGGGACCACTGTTTCTGTACGCTACTCTTCGGGTACATATCCTGTAGTAAGGCTGAGATTGAACAGTAGTTTTATGTTTGGGTTTAGCTCTTCTTGGAGTTCATGTAGGACGCAGCCCAGGACACTGTCTGGTCCCATTGATGCTGTGTTTTTTGCTTTGGAGAGGGTGGCTCTTACCTGAGCATTTGAGATGTCAGGGGGGCAGCACTCTGCTGGGATAGATATTTGCCCTTTTGGTGGGGAGTTTGCTGAACCTGTCAGCTAGGATGTTGGCAATGTCTGTGGGTTCGGTGTATTTTTTGTCATTTTGGACTAATTCTGAGCATATCTGGGAATTCCCACTCAGGTTCCTAACATAACTAAAGAAAGCTTTGTGATTATCCTTATTGTCCTGTGCAATTTTTCTCTCAAAGCTGGCCTTAAACGATTTTATGAGTGCCCTTAGTTTTTTGCTAATACTGATCAGAGATGCCTTCCCTTTTTGGGATTTTGCTCTATCATGTAGTAGCTTCCTCCTTTTATTGTATAGTTTGTTTATGGCTGGGGTCCACCAGACAGGACGTCTGCCTTTGGAGGATTGGGTCTTGGTTTTATTTGGGATTGCATGATCCATGCATTCCTGAAGGTGTTCATAGAATGCATTTATAAAGGATTCTGCGGTCTGGGCTGTATTTTCCACAGGCCCGGGGGCTTTGAAGGATTCCACCTCGGTTTTGAGGAGTGTGAAATTTGCTTTAGAGAAGTTTTTCACTGTGGTTTTCTGGGCAGGGGGTGGGGTCGGGATGTGAATATCCAGTGAGATCAGTTTATGGTCTGATCTTATCAGTGAGGGATACACTTCTGGTCTGGAGCATAGAGTCCCCATGTTGGTGATGATAAGGTCCCGTATGTTTTCCCCTCTTGTGGGAGTGGTAACAAGTTGTTCCATAGTTTATGAATTCTAGGAACCTTTGGGCTAGGGTGGTGGAGCTAGAGTAATGCTCCCAGTCTAAGTTTGGGTAGTTGAAGTCACCCAACATAATTGTATTTGGAGAGACCTTCATATTTTCCAGTGTTCTCAGGAAGGCCGAGTGGGGTTCCTGGGTTTGGGAGGGTGGTCTGTAGCAGGCTATAAACTGGAAGGCAGTTTTACCCACTGTTAGTTGCACATGGATAGTCTCTGATGCTTCGTGCTTTGCCACCAACCTGGAGGTGTGGGTATCTTTGATGAATATCAATACTCCCCCTCCTTTTGTGGTTCGGTCCAAGTTTTGGGGCCGAAAAGCATGGTATTAGGTATAACCTGGTAGTGCTCGGGTGCTCTCGGGAGCCCTGAACCAGGTTTTTGTTACTGCACAGATATCGATGTTCTCCATGCTAAGGAGAGTTTCAAGTGCGTGCATCTTGAGGTTTAGACTTCTGGCGTTGAGTAGCATTACTCTTAGTTTCTTATCCCTTGTGATACCTATGGAGGTGGGTTTGTCTTTTGAGCCTTGCCTAAAAAAGGCACTATGGGGGTAGCAAGAGCCTTTGCCAATATCCGAAAGCCTAGGGGTGACAGGAGCAAGCCGTCCCTAGTGAAGCACCGTGGCTTGTCGAGCATATCATCCCAGGCTGACAGGCATTGGATCCTCTTTGAATGACACCAGTACTTAAGCCAATTGTTGAAAGTGATCATCTTGTCTTCATATTGTGGCATCATTCTTGGTGAGGATAAGATGCTACTCAAGGTCAGGGTCATACCGGCCTGGGCTACATGCTTAGAGAGCTCCTCTATGTCTCTTTTCATGTAGTCCAGGGAGGTATGTCTCAGGTCATTCACACCAGCATGGACAATGACTGAGTCATATTTGTACTTGCCTTGGAGTGACCTGAGTGTTTGTGTTATGTGGCGGATCCTAGCGCCCGACAGGCTGCTCACCATGACCTTCTCCTTGTTCAGCCTGGTGAGCGGGACGTCAGTGTGCCTGACGATAGAGTCACCTATTACAAGTGTATCAGGTGTGTTGTTTAGCCTTAAAGGCTGTGACTGTTGACACACTGGCTTTGTGAGATATGTGTTGCATGTGTTTTGTTTTGGGGTAGCGGTTGCTTGGGTGTCTGCTTTGGAGGTCTCTGCTGCTTAGGCAGATCTTTATTTAGAGCCTCGAGTATGTTTTGTGTGATTATGTGTTTGGTTTGCTGTCGTGGTAGGTCTGTGTGAGACTGGAATTGTAGTGAGTGTGGTTTCCTTCTCCTCCTGACTGGTTATGCCAGTACTGAGTTGAGAGAGCTTAGCCTCCAGTTTGGCTATATGGTTGCATCTCTCACATGTGTTGGAATTTGTTGGGAGGAGGAGAGGGTTGTCTGTGTACATGAGGCAGTTGTAACATTGCCTCAAGATTCCCAGATTCTCCAGCTGGACTGGAGAGGAGATTGACAACTGACCTTTGGACATGCTAGAATAATATTGGGAATTCCTTTATAATTGAAAACAAGGGTCAATGGGGAGTGAGGGTGTAGTGCTATTAATGTTTACTGCTGACTTATATAATTGCTTTAGTGAGCAAGTGCCAGGTAACTTAAGTGCAATGTGTTACAGGTAACTTAAATGCAAAAATGACAAACAGTAACTTTCTTTCAAGTGAAACAAGGAAATAAGTACAGTAAGCAATGCAGATATCACTAGGGATCCACGGAAGCGCTGAGAAGCCGCGTTTTAGGTGGAATTAGCGTTCCAGGGAAATAACAAGCAAACAAACAACAAGCATACAAACAAAGCTAGATTCAGCAGTCCTGGATCTAGTCTATGCTACAGCAAACAAGGTGTACCAATTTCAATAAGAAACAGTTCAAATATGCAGGCACTATTAACCTTTAACCAGAAATTCCCAGCTCAGAAGGGAAGAGTCCAGCCTCTCCTCCCACAAGAGTGCAGACCACTAACCTTCTTAATGTGAAATAACTGGCCTGAAGCCCAAGTGCATAAACCAGAACTAACACACTTTAAGAATAACAGACACTGAGCTCTCAATCAGCAGTTCCCAACTTAGAAGGATGTAAGCTACCTGTCCTGTCACCACAGTGCATGCCACAAACCTTCCTAATGTAAAACAACTGGTCTGGAGCCTTTAATAAAGTTACTACCAAGCAGTAATAAATACAATTGAATACTTTAAAGAATGCCTGGATTAGTGCTCAAGTTATACAAACAACGCTAGATTCAGCAGGCCTGGATCTAGTCTATGCTACAGCAAACAAGGTGTACCTTCAGTAAGAAGCAGTTCAGATATGCATGCACTATAAGCCTTTAACCAGAAATTCCCAGCTCAGAAGGGCAGAGTCCAGCCTCTCCTCCCACAAGAGTGTAGACCATGAACCCTCTTAATGTAAAATAACTGGCCTGAAAGCCCAAGTGCTTAAACCAGAATTAATACACTTTTAGAATAACAGACACTGAGCCCTCAATCAGCAGTTCCCAACTTAAAAGGATGTAAGCCACCTGTTCTGCCACTACAGTGCATTCCACAAACCCTCTTAATGTAAAACTGGTCTGAAGCCCAAGTGTTTAAACTAAAAGGCTTAGAATGAGTTACACCAAGCAGTTATAAATACAATTGAGTACTTTTAAGATGATGCAAAAGCAAAATAAAGTAGGAAGAAACACAAGTACAGTAAAAGCAGATGATTTTATTTTTCAGAAAAGTAGCAAAAGCAGTAGTAAATACAATTCTCATGCAGTGCAAGCTGGCACACTTGAATATGTAACAATATTAGTCCACACACAGTTTGAAAAAATGTAATTAAATTAAAAAGGACTAAAATCAAGTGCAGAAAGGGTTTATTAGGTAGAATGCGGTAAAGAGATGGGCCTGGGGGAGTGTCTTAGATCAAATCTACAGTGGGGCGGGCACTGCAAAAGCCATCAAATTTAAACTACAACCAAGAACTGGGAGAGGGGGTGGGAAAAAACAGTTTCAACACAGATGTGAGGAATGTGCAAATTATAAAGCCAAAAAAAATACTGTTCTCTATATATTTGCAGAGCAGTAAGACAACAGATATCTAAGCAAACTATTTAGCTCGATAATACAGAATAATACAGAAAAATATACTTAGCTCTATATATTTGCAGATAGTTCTGTAAGGCTGTCTCTCAAACTAAGGTTCCAGTTTGAATGCAGATTGTTAATTAACAGGACACACAACACTAGCTCAATTATATAGCTGAAGACAAGGCAGGAAATGAGGGTGGGGTGGGGAAAAACAGTTTCAACACAGATGTGAGGAATGTGCAAATTATAAAGCCAAAAATATATACTCTTCTCTATATATTTGAAGAGCAGTAAGACAACAGATATCTAAGCAAACAATTTAGCTCTATAATACAGAATAATACAGAAAAATATACTCAACTCTATATATTTGCAGATAGTTCTGTAAGGCTGTCTCTCAAACTAAGGTTCCAGTTTGAATGCAGATTGTTAATTAACAGGACACACAACACTAGCTCAATTATATAGCTGAAGACAAGTTAGGAAATGAGGGGGGGGTGGGGAAAAATAGTTTCAACACAGATGTGAGGAATGTGCAAATTATAAAGCCAAAAAATATATACTGTTCTCTATATATTTGCAGAGCAGTAAGACAACAGATATCTAAGCAAACAATTTAGCTCTATAATACAGAATAATACAGAAAAATATACTCAACTCTATATATTTGCAGATAGTTCTGTAAGGCTGTCTCTCAAACTAAGGTTCCAATTTGAATGCAGATTGTTAATTAACAGGACACACAACACTAGCTCAATTATATAGCTGAAGACAAGGCAGGAAATGAGGGGGTGGGGAAAAACAGTTTCAACACAGATGTGAGGAATGTGCAAATTATAAAGCCAAAAAATATGTACTGTTCTCTATATATTTGCAGAGCAGTAAGACAACAGATATCTAAGCAAACAATTTAGCTCTATAATACAGAATAATACAGAAAAGTATACTCAGCTCTATATATTTGCAGATAGTTCTATAAGGCTGTCTCTCAAACTAAGGTTCCAGTTTGAATGCAGATTGTTAATTTTGCTCTTCTGAATAGACACACACACACACACACACACACACACACACACACACACACACACACACACACACTCCAGTTGACTGCAGTGAGATTAAAACCCATACCTAACTAAGCATACAGACTAGAGAACTCAGTACTTAATGCCAGCACCATGGAAAACGTCTGCATTTTACAAGGCTACAGGACAATTTATAGTGGATGACATCATCATTGGATGTTTGAAAGAAGATATTGGGAGGCCTGAGTGAAATGGATAGCTAGCCATATACAAATGTCAAGATATTAAAGATCTGCATGTTACCTGATTGATGATTATGCAAAGTGTAGCATTTGTTGTTGTGTTTCCAATGTGCAGGTATACCTTAAATGGACAGCTTTGCAAACTACATGCAAACAGCTGTCCACATTACTATAAGTATTGGACAATTTGAATGTGTCTTGTCAGTATAAAGATATCCATGGTATATGGTAAAGCATTTTTATTTATTTCTGTAATGCAGTTAATTCATTTGTGAACAAGTACTGAGAGACCAAGTTTCAAGTGCATGGTTGCAAGTAACACATGTCTACAGTGTAAATATGTGTTCTTTCCTTAAAAAGTGCCTTCCCTTTGTGTTTTCACATGTACTGTCATGGATGAAGACTAAATGGACAATAAACATAAGTAATACATGCTATTGTGCACTTTCCATAGTGCAACACTGAGCAAGGGTTTGTGTGATTGATGGCAAACATGTTAAGCAGAGATAGGTGGCAGTCAGCAGTGTGTATAGTACTGAATGTAAGAAACACCTACTGCCTAGATGATTCTGTGCCAGCAGCTGTAAATGTATTGACATATTTCTTTTCTAGTTTTAAATATTTATTTATACTGCAATGACATAATTCTTTATTCTACATTCACTGTTGTTATTATAGCACAACATGTTTAAGAGTCATTGCACGGAGGTGACCCAACCAATGAAGATTCATTCACTTTTGCTTGGCATTGGTGAGTGATGCCACACTCTGCACAAATAAGAAACCAAAGCATGAAGGGTTCTGATGCTTTTTTTTTGCTTATGTGTGTTGTGTGTGATTCTGTTTTTGACCATATTAAAGTGTTAAAATAGGGTAGATAAGAAAGTGGTGAAATGGGGGGCAAACAAGAGGAACAACAAAGGGAAAGCAATATAGAACTGTGCAGGAGGGAGGTAGAAAAGAACCATAGCTATCCACTTCTTCAACAGTGTAAAATGAAAATATATACAGAATACTAGCTGAATTTGCACTGTCACCTGAACAAAGAGAGATGACAACAATGCAATCATGTTGTATAGCCGATTGGACCAAACCAAGTGTGTCAAGAAGACACTTATGTAAAGTGGAGAGCTATGTATGGGATGATATATATATATATATATATATATATATATATATATATATATATATATATATATATATATATATACACACACACACACATATGTGTGTGAGTGTTTGTGTGTGTGTGTGAGTGTGTGCGTGTCTGTGTGTGTGTGTGTGTATGTGTGTGTGTGTGTACAGGTGTATAGGTGCCCGTTGTTTTTACTTCAGCAAGACAGGAATGTTGGGTAAGGGATGTAGGTATTTCTGGGTCAGGTAAGTAAGGTAGTTGAGGAAACAGTTGTAAACATGAAAACAAACAATGCAAACAAGACCAAGCACAGGGATGGTGAGGGACACAAAAGGTTGGGAGACACCATGATTGGGATAAGGGAGGGGATATCAGATGCCCATGCCCATCAAACATGAGGACATTGAGAACCTAATCCTTACCTGTAGGACTGTCATCACTGTCCACTATGTTTACCATGTTTGTGTGACTCTACAAACTGTGTAGAGCCACTTACTGAATACAAAATGGTGGGCTACCACATGCATGCCATGTTGTGCTGTGAACACGGTTTTACCGGACCATGTATGCTTTATTGAATTTGCACCTATGTCTTTAATAATGTCACAGAAAACTGTAGGCTGCAGAGCCACTTGGATTGTTTAGCTTCAAGCTATGTCAATTTGATGCACATGGTGTTTATTCTGAAAGTTTTCCTAAATGAAAGAAATGTTTGGTGGCCTGTAGGTTTTCCATTTTGCCTGGATTTCAGTTTGTTATTCATGAGGTCAGATGTGACACAGAAGCAATACTGCCATTTGAGAAATTTCTTCTTAAAAGGATAGTGTTTATTTTTAAAGGGATATAAGAAAGTTGAGTAGAGTTAAAACAGAGGATAGTTATTGAATTGGTATAGTAATCCACTCTAAATGTTCAAAAGAACTTGAGATCTTTGGATTCTAAGAAATATTTCATTACTACATTTATAGTGGAACATTTGAGGGTTTTGAATGAGAGTATTGCTTGAATAAGCAAGAGGTTGTTGAAGATGTTAAGTTGATAGGTGATGTTTTTCCATTTTGTAAGAAAGCTTGTTAAGAAACAAATCTAATAGAAAATGTGTTTGTTACTGAGGTTGGTGAAGTGTTAGAATTAATCAGCTGTATTACATTGTTTAGTAAAAAATTGCTTTATCAGATTATCATAGACCATTATGGAGAAGAAGCACACATTTAATAGCTGTCTATAGGATAAACCAAATTTTTGTTAATAACTAAACGTTCAAAGAATTCTTATATCACCATCTTCATGGTCTAATTATTCTCCAGTAATGACTTTTGCACAATGTCATTCAGCAAATCTCACACATTAAATATATAACACCACAAAAAAGTAAATGTCTTCTCACCCATGGCATTATGCCTCTAAATTAACCTTATATTTCATTTGCTATTTGAATAGGATATCTTCATAACAGCACTGTCACATAAAATTCTTGAAATGCAGTAACTGTCTTCCATCTCTTAACAGTTTACAACTTGCCTTTTCTCCATACTTGACATATACCACTGCATAATTCCAAAGAAAGAATTCATAATGTGGTGGTGTATTTCATTTTTCAGACCTGCTCTCAGTAACATATGCAAAGACAAACATTCTTTCCCCTGGGAGAAGCTGAAACATATGAAGAATCATACATTTTCTCTGTCCTGCTAGTGATGATGTCCATGAAAAGCCTGTGATAGCCTGAAACAATTATCATACTGCACTATAAGTTCCACAGAACAATAATTCACAACAAACATAAATTGGGTGGGCTATGCCCATGCAAGTCTTCCTTCAGAATTGCATTTTCTTCTTTGAATTACAACAACACATGAACTGGTTGGAGGCTAATGTAATAAGATGGACAGATTCCAAACCTATTTGTGTTTGGACCAAAGGGCTGCCACAAGCTAGCAAGAAAATCCATCATGTGTCTGGTTGCAAAAGACACTGTGTGCTTCTCATATACAAACAAAGAAGTGAGCAACCTTTCAAACGCATCTGTTTTTTATTGTTGCTGACAAGAAATGGAGCCAGAATTCTCAATCTATCCATGAGGTAAAAAATAAAAAAGGTTATCAAAAGTAGTAGATATGCCATGTAACATATTTCATATGGGGTGGTTTGTATATCATTTTATTAAAGATGCTCAAAAAACATAGGTAGCCCATATCAATAACAAAAACAAATAGTAGATATGCCATGTAACATATTTCATATGGGGTGGTTTGTATATCATTTTATTAAAGATGTTCAAAAAACATAGGTAGCCCATATCAATGACAAAAACAAACAGCCCTAAAGGTATGTGTGGATTTAATCTATAAACTACAGTACCAGCGTGTTTGTAGTGTATGGTTTCTTTGGATTCTAGACATCTTTTATAGCACTATGTATGTCTTGGTGTAGATCACTGCTGTAAACATCAGTTCTGCATAATATAACTCTCCATGCATTAAAAGGAATATTGCATGCCGTCAAGATTTCCAGAAAGTATATAAATGAAGTATGATAGTACAACAAAGGGGGTATATCTGGCATTTACATGCAGAGTGCCTTGGGCGTAGCTCTCAATATATTATGCTAGAAATAATAAAAATGGTAATATCCATGGATGATGGCCTCAGTTATGAGGGCTTTTTAACTGTATGCATCATTCTGTAAGATAATGGAAAGAATATTTTGATAGACAGAAAGTCCTGTCTCAACAGTCAGTGCTTACTGGAATCCTGAATGTTATGACACATTGCTATACATTCTGAAGGACTGAGCAATCATTTCATAATACAATAGAATTATCCATATATTATAAAAAATGTGGAATGCTGACCGCCAGGTTGATCATATTTATATAATACACATTTTACAGTATGCTCTCCATATACTAACTCCTTACTACTTCACCCTCCTCACAGAGTCACCAGACTGAAGTAAGAAGGGCATCTATTAACACAAATTCCATGACTATAAATAGAAATGTCCTAGAAACAGGTGACTGTATTTTCTGGCACAATGACTCCATATTTATGAGGCTGGATAAGGACAGTGATGCAGCTTCTTGCCTCTTTGATATTAGGATCCATAATGACACAAGGGCTCTACAGTCTGTCACACCAGCCAGCTATGACTATGACCTTATAGTAGCCATTAGATGAATTAATGACTTGCACTCACCCCTGAGAGACATATTGGATCTCACTATCCATTTGTGCAATACAGACCCTATTCCTGAAAGGAATCCATCTTTTACCAAGAGATAATTGGCTTCAAAAATTGGCCAAGTTGTTCATAGGTAATTACTAGGCTATTGGTTTGGATACTATTACAAGCCTAGTCAATAATCAGAGGCCAGAATCAAACATCTATGAGGTAAAGACCTTAATCATTATATCAATCCTGCCCTTTTACTGGGCAGATTACAAAAATGAATGCTGGCTCAGACTTTGAAGAAATATCTGCTAATTGTAAGTCCAACCTCTTTGAACTTGGAAATAAAATCATAAAGTTTAAATCTTTCCAATATGATAATCATTATTTTGAACATTGCATTGACTTGCAACAGATACCCAAGGGTTTTAGAGTTTATAAATTTCCAATGGGTATCAAACAGACTGAGAAGATTTACAGTGACTTGGTGCAGTTGTATAATAACACAGGGGTTTCAGTTCTAAGAATGCTTATTAATTACAACAAAGAATGACTACATTTGTTAAGTAATCAAATTAAGTGTTTATATCAATGTGTCAAAGACAATGTGACATTATGTAAGCATGAGTTATTGTACAAAGGGATTGATGCAAAAATAAAAAGACATGGCCACAATTGTCGATAAAAAAAAAAAAAAAACAGAAAAAGCTGGCCCATGGTAAAATAGCACTGGGTACCCACTAGTCAATATTCAGTCTGCTAGTAATTTTGGTGGTGATTCAAACACAGTAGTGAAATATTACAATGCAGTGTGTGATCCAGTACTCTCTACTGATACAGTTTTTTAAATTATGATTTTTCTCCTTTATCCATACTGTCTTCAAGGCTCATGGAAGGCCAGATATCTCATTCTAATGTTAATAATTGCAACAGTGAAGTGCACCAAGACAGATATAGGAATGACTGGATGAAACAGGAAAATACACCTCTGGAATCCCACCTGTGTCCCTGCTGGGCAGAGTAAACAGGTGCTGACTTTGTGGGAACATGGGTGAAATTCTTGGCTATGCTTATAAGAGCCTCCAGGCCAATAGCCTACTATCATCTTATGAACCTATTAACCTATAAATTATGTCCTCACATTTAAAACAAATGTTCATATCTCCGGAACAATAGGGGTTATGAAAGAAGTATAAATGGCAAACCCTTCAGCATTAATCATTTGTATAATGGTAGCATTCTTTAGGTTCTAGGTCTTACACTGAATTTTATAACTCACATTAAACACAGTAACTATTAAGCTTGCAATGTTTTGTAAACAACTTACAATATCTCAGCATCCACTCAAGTTGCACACATACTGTCAGCAACATTTTATTCATCTAGCTGAGAGCTTTCATAAGAGGCTAAGGAGTTATGTTTGTGTTTTGTAGTTGTTGAGATATTTAGAAAAATGTAAAAATGATACCTATATAAATTAATATCATAAAAACAACAGTTAATATATCTTAACTTGCTTTAGTCAGTGATCAAATATTAATGCAGTTGAATCCAAAAGGAGAACCTCTATGAAAATAAAAATAAAACAATAAAAACTAAAAACAGGTCATGGTGTTAGAGCAGCAAATAGCAATAAATTACTTCAACAGTACATATGAAACAAAAATTGTCTTCTGAATAAACTCACTGTAATTCAAGACTGAATATTAAATCAAGTCCAATGTAGTAGCCACAAAAAGACACCAGCTATTGTTACATTCCCATGCAAATGGAATATGTTTTAAATCCACCAAAGATGAAAGGAAATCCACCAATGAATGATCCAAAGTCCATTAAAACAGAACTTTATTATTAACACCACCAAAGAATAAAATAAAGTAAAGCATGGGAGCAGGTTTAGTGTTTTCATTCTAACAAAACATTTGGAACTTCTTCAGAACCTGCTATCTTTTAGAGCTCATCCATTTTTATACCCTATGGTTAATAAGACTTAATTAAATAATCATTTCATGGTCTGCTGTTTCTTAAAGGTACATTAAACAATGTGAATAAACTGCATAAATGAATTCATACAAAAATAAAAATACAATATATGTGAATATGTATATAAGTAAGCAAATAATATTATACAAAGCACTTCTTCATCACTGTGTAATAAAAGCTCCTAAAAGTATTTTAAAACAATGTACTACAACAAAACATATAAATATGTACATAAAAACCCTTGCTGTTGCCTGGTAGTATCCAAGAATTAACCAGGCCCGACCCTGCATAGCTTGCAAAGGCAGCCCTTTCAGGATGGTGTGGTTACAAGTACACTGCTTGAAAATGTATTCTTAAATTAAACATTCATGTTAAAAATCCAAAACTTTTGAAACAATAATCTTATGAATCTAAAAAAAATAAAACTATTAGTTTTTATAAAAAATTCATCATTATTGGAAAATTTTAAAAAAGACTTCATGAATAAATTTTTACAAGTGTTAGAACCTTATTCAATAAGGGACTTAATATAACTCTCCAAACAGATGTGATAAATCCAGTGCTTTTATTTTTAACACAGGCATAATAGAAGTGTGTTCATTTAATCCTGAAAAAATGGCAGCATTACATCTTAACTGCCATTCCAATTCTTTCCTTTCCGGATCCAATTCCCAGATCTCATTCCTATTTTGCCTGTCAGGTTTATCCAAAATCCCAAACTTAAAACCTCTGTACTTTTTACAATGTAATGTGTGACTGTAAAGTACATTGTTTTGATTTTTGGTTTTAATTGTGTTTAAGTGCTCATAATTTCTGATTTTAAAGGCTCGTTCTGCTTCTCATTGTAGTACCTATTACATTGGGTGCATATTTCAATGTAGACTACCCATGTGGTGTTACAATATCCATCCCTAAATCTCAAAATCATGTCCAGTGATGTTAAATATAACTGATTCTGTTCTAAAATATATGGGCAAATATTATACATTCCACACTTTCTGGTGCCTTTGTTAAGATAATTAGAACCAAATTTCACCAGGTGGCTCAAACCAAAATTTCAAATTGTAACCTGTTTTGTTAACAAATAATGTCTTGTCTCCTACTATACTATATATCTCATCATAAGTTCTGAACATAGCCCAATTTCTAGTCATAATGTTCCTTATATCTTTTGAATAAGGCCCATAAGGGATGCTCATGGCATTTAAATATGCATCATTTTTTGACTGAAATATCTTTACAGAGTTTTTGAATGGTTCTTACATTCCTAGTAGGGGTTTATAGCTAGTACCCCAACCCTCATTAACTTCCACAATCACTTTGTTTAATAAACTTATAGGGTATCTCCTTTCTATGACCATTTCCAACAATTTAACAACCTCTGTCTCAAAGTATTCAAAAATCTGAGCACATTCTAGTGACAGTTACTAAGTGGGCTTTAAAAAATATTATTTTTAGTGTATTTTGGATGGCAGCTGTAAAAATGTAAATAACTGTTTGAAAATGTCACCTTCCTGTAAATTTTAGATTCAATTTTTTGTGTTACAAGGTTCTTAGATAATTCTACATCCAAATAACTTATTTTTTTTAGATTCTTAAGACTACTGTTTCAAAAGTTTTGGATTTTTAACATGAATATTTAATTTAAGATCACATTTTCATACAGTGTACTTATAACCACACCATTCTGAAAGGGCCGACTTTAGAAGCTAAGCAGGGTCTGGGGTGGTTAGTTCTTGAATTGGAGACCACCGGGTAACACCAAGGGTTTTTATTTACTAATTTATAAGTTTTGTTGTAGTATATTGTTTTAAAGTGCTTTTAGAAGCTTTTATTACACAGTGATGAAGATGTGCTGTGTAAAATATTATTTGGTTACTTATATACATATTTACATATATTGCTGTATTTTTATTTTTTGATTAATTCATTTATGAAGTTTTTATGCACATTGTTTAATGTACCCTTAAGAAACAGCAGACCATGAAATGATTATTTAATTAAGTCTTATTAAACCATAGGGTATAAAAATGGATGAGCTCTAAAAGATAGCAGGTTCTGAAGAAGTCCAAATGTTCTGTTAGGATGAAAACACTAAACCTGCTTCCATGCTTTACTTTATTTTATTATTTGGTGGTGTTAATAATAAAGTTCTGTTTGAATGGACTTTGGATCATTCATTGGTGGATTTCCTTTCATCTTTGGTGGATTTAAAACATATTCCATTTGCATGGGAATGTAACAATAGCCGGTGTCTATTTGTGGCTACTACACTGGACTTGATTTAAGATTCAGTCTTGGATTACAATGAGTTTAGTCAGAAGACAATTGATGAAGTTGAGTTTGCCAATATGTAAGCTTTAAGATTAAATATTTTAAAACCTTTTACATAGCATAGTTTTGGAATTATTGATGCAATTAGGAATAAGCAATATTTGATGCCTAGAGGCGTGAGTAGGATTTAACTGCAGTTGCACCTGGATGCATCATTTGAATGTAATGAGTTAAATCCTGTAGTGCAGTCTTCTGAGTTTTATTTAAAAGATTCTTGTATCTGTTTGGATTTGTTAAAACAGTACAGGTTCACTTCATCTGAGAACTTTGCAGTTATTATAGATGTAGTATCACTGTATACATCTAGAGTACAGGATACAGGTACTGAGCTTTTAAACAATATCTGAGTAAATATACACATTTTAGTAATGTTCACATCAAGACTGTACATTTCTTATTGAACCTAGTTGTTGTTGTTGTTTGTCTTTCGGCTTTTCCCGGTTAGGGGTCGCCACAGCGGAACTCTGGTCCACTAATGATTAGCAGTTGGTTTTTATGGTGTCGAGTTGCCAGCCCGACACCCAACCTACAACGAAGGCACGCCCATTCAACTCATGTCTTTCAAACGCCCACTTGACCACAGGGAGGACATGCAGACTCCACACAGAAGGCACTCCCAACCCAAGCCGAGAATCGAATGGGAGAACCTCTTGCTGTGAGGCAACAACACTACCGCTGCACCACCGCGGAGGTTTCTTATTAGTACTTGGTAATATTTTTTTACATTTCAGGAAGAAACTTTCTAACAGGTAAGAGGTATAGTGTGTTGGTGGGAACAAATGTTTTAAATTAAAAATGTTTTTTTTTATTCTTATATCATCTTTTATAGAAGATGTATAGACAATTTGTTTTTTATATGGACAGGGACCTGTGATCAGTTTGACATGTTTTCACTTAATTTGAATAAGTCCACTGATATTTTAACTTCCACTTTAAGTGATATTGAAACACAATCCATTTCTTGGTTCCAGCTATCATATCAGGTGAGAACAATAAATGTTTTCAGAGTAGTGTTTACAGGAAGAACACATTTGTTAATAACTAGCTACATCACAGCATCTAACATCCCTAACATATGAATTGGAACATAATTAGGGAGCAATTTATTAGTCCACAAACTGGGAATCAACTAAGCAATCCAAAAAAAATAGGATATAAACCGGCCAACAGAGACAATGGAGACCAACAGGAACCAACTGTTAAAAATGTAATGTACAAAAAAAAAAAAAAGTGCTTTCATTGAATATAACAAAAGAATTCCTCAAAATTAAAATACATAACCATTTCATATTGTTTAGATAACTCTCTCCAAAGTCTCATGTAGAAATTGTACCAATCACATTAAAAAACATTGATTAACTCACCCTGAAAACTAACAAAAATCAAACATTATATGAACGTAACCTAAGGATACTACCCAGGGAAACCACATTATTTAAACCTGGGTGTGTCCATGCATTTAACTTAATTTGCCATCTCAGTTCTGCAAGTTCCAATAAGTCTTCCCAAGGTCCACCTCTATTGTTTTTTGAAATTAGATCAAGACCAAAAAACAAGAATTTGTGGGAGGGAAAACTGGAAAGATGCCTGTGGAGGGCTTTAGAATCTCTTTTGTTTCTAATCTCTAATGAATGCTCATAAATTCTCTCTTCGAATTTCCTTTTTGTTTTTCACACATAAAAACTTTTACAATTTTGACACAGGGCAGGATACACAATCCCTAAGGTATTACAGTTACAATGAAATGTTGATATTATATTAATACCATTAATCTCAACTATATCTTGCTCTAATATGCTTTTATATTGGGAACAAAAATCACATTTAAACATTCCCTTCTTTTTACTTGTATATGTGTAAGTTGTCTCTTTGTCCTGGCTCTTTAGATATAGTTTCAAGGATTTTCCCTTTTTGAAAACTAACTTAGGTCCTATCCCTAAGATATCCGTTATTTTGTCAAAACAGGAAAATATTCCCGATTAAGCTTTAAGATGTCTGATATTACTGGAATGTCAATGGTAATAAAACTATCTATAAATTTGGTATTGATGTCTCTGTCATGTTTATTTGGCACACAATTATCTTCAGATTTCATGATAATAACATAAAAACCCCTATCTCTTTCGTTTTAATTTCCACATAAATGGCCTTTACCAAATTGGTAGGATAACTCCTGGCTTTAAACATAGATGTCATGGTGTCACATTCTGTATATAAAGATTCATCCTTAGAAATCATATGTGAAAACCTAATGAATTGACCTTTGACTTTAAATTCAGGGTAACAACTTTCATAGTGTAATGTGCTATTTGAGTATATTGCCTTCCTAAAAATATTACTAGTAACTGATGTCTTTAGTAATGTACACATCCAAATAATGAATGTGTGAAAAATTCCAAGTATATGTACATTTCAAAAACTTGATTTGTTATTAAAGTATTGAATAAGCAGTTCTAACTTGTCTAACCCTGATTCCCACACAATAAAGATGCAATCCAGATAGCAAGCATATCATGACCAAGGGGGAGATGGGAATTTGTTGAAAATATGCTCCTTTTCCCATTGCAACATAATTATATTTGCAAAAATGGGGGCACAAATGTGCCCATAGCCACCCCTTTTTTGTGCATAGTACTGCCCATCTAAATACAATATCATGGGAGAGTACAATTACCATAAGGGTTTATAAGGTGTTAATCTCATGATTCTCAAAGTTGGTGGATATTACAAGAAAAATGTAAAAGGACTGGAACCCTTCATTATGGGGTATTACACTGAAAAGATTAATTACATCTACTGTAAGAAAAATCATGTTATAGGAAAACTTGACTCTTTTAAGTTTACTTAGAAAATCCTATGAGTATTGACAGAAATGTTCAAAAGGCCTGAAACAGTTTTTCAACTTAACATCTATAAATTTGGCCAGGGGGGTGAGTCTTGGATTTCCTAGCGTCCACAATGGGCCTCACTGTAGGATCTATGAGGTCCTCTTGGACTTTTGGGGTAACAATAATTGAGGGAATGATAGGGTATTTTACATACAAAAAATGAAATTCTTCCTCATTAATCTGTCCTTGGGTTAACATATCCTCTAGTAGATAGTCAATATGCTTGCAGATGCCATTAACATAATTCAAAGAGATTTTTTCATAATAATCATCTAAAACATGTGTACACATATGATTCCAATATTCTGTCTTAGTCATAATTACCACTTCACCCCCCTTAACTGGCTTCATCACTTGAAAATTCTTGTCATAACTCAGCTTTTTCAACAATACCCATTCACTATGGATAAGTCTGCTTGCAAATTTGGGTGTTATAGAATCTAATACTTTCCTTTTTTTGCTTTTTATTTTTGAATTTTTTTTAAAGATAGTTGAACATCACCTTTTAGTTTTATTTCAGTGTTGTAGGCCATTAAAAAAATGTTGACCTTTCTGATAGCCGTTTTTGGGAAGCTAAAGAGTTTGAAAGAGTTATGAGATGTAAGCTGAGAAGAAACAGCTAATATGAGTAGCTTAGAGAAAGGGGAATGGAGAAAAACGGATCAGTAAAAAGTGTGACACAATGCATTATGCTGTTTGGCAAGAGGAGGATTTTGGGTGTTTTCCAAAATCAGGGAAGATACTACTGTCAAATGTCAGGTTGGCAGTATGCCAAACAGGAATAATGGTAAGGGTGTAACACATTTTCAGGAACTTTGGAGTGACTCTATCAGAGGCAGCACCATCAAAGTTAAAAAATTCCCATAACCCATTATTCACCTTCTGAAGTAATACTTTGTTAAGGTATAAAGGAGGAGGGTACAGTCCCTTAAATATAACTTGATTTAGCATATGCATCAACAGACCATATGGTGGAAGGCTGGGGGGGATTAAATAGATTTGCAAATAGTTCTGAGATGTTGGAGTGATTGGTCATAAAATGACTTTTAACTTCTATTTTGAGAAGATGGGGAGAGTTCTGTTTTCCACTGTAAATTTTTAACTTCCCTTCAGAGCTCTTCAGCATTTTAGACAATCTTTACTTGCATTCCTCTTAAGGTAGGAGACATTCAGCTTATTTGTTTAGTATATAACAAATACTCTCTACTTTAGTGGATTTATTTATTTACATTTCATCATCCTCAATGAGAGAAAACCTTGGAAAAGTAACACAGAACCAACCAAAAGCAAGATTCTATGCAATGTCACTCCTCAACTATAAAAACACCACCTTAAGCACAAATTTGCAAAGCCATTTATTTATAAAACAAGTTAAAACAAAGCTGAGTGCTTTTGTCCCCTTCATTAAATCAGGACTTCATCAGAACTATTATAACACCACAATAAAATTAATCTAACATAATTAATCAAATCTTGTGACATTATTAACAAATCATGTTCTACAGTTGATAAAATATTAGAATAACATAAAAAGTGAACACATTATGAAACATAACTTATTACATGATGAAAACCTACTGTTAAAACAATCAGTGAATATTATTGAGTATTAAACACCAGTATACATTCATGAAAATATGTTAACTAAATCAATGAACTTAAAATTTAGCTGCTCTCAATTTGAGCACACAACTAATAGATAACACGTCATTAAGCCCTGGATATATATGTACATATGTGTATAAAGGGGAACATGCTGCCCCCATGTCAACACCTGTCAACTGATTGTTGTATTCCCCTTCAATGTAAATAAATAATTATGTAGATACATGTCAACAAGTTCCACTAAAACATTAATTTCTGTATTACTAAGGAGACTGCTCATACCACATGCTTCCCTAAACCAACATAATCTTATGTTATGGGAAATACAGGAGAAAAGATCAGCTACACTGATTGCAACCAAAAAACACTCATTGTTAAAAGATTCATGCTTAATCTTTCTTAAAAAATCCCATGAGTCTTTTAGAATGTAAGGCTAATCATTAAAATGTTTTAAAAGTCTGTATATATAGGGTCTATATTATATTATCGCATGCTTACAAAAGCAAACGATAATTAATCGACCCCATATAAGTGAAAGCTTACAACGTCAAAACCTCAGAACAGCGATTTTTTAAGGGAAATAATTTCTGGTCCAAAATAAAAAAAAAAACTTTAAAACATTACATAATGCTTTGCCCCCCCCCCCCCACTTAAATGTAACAACCCCGAGATTGCACTACAGTGCCAAAAACGTCAAAGTAACAAAAGTGGCCAAGAGAATTCTTTCCCAGGGTAAGAATTTGCTGAAAAGCCGCTTTGCTATTTTGCCTTTTCGCTCTTTCCGGTTCGATCAAGATGCATTTGGCAAACTGTGTCTGCGATCTCATAATAGGGAACCTATATGTACATAGATATATATATATATATATATATATGTATAAAAATCCCAAAATTGGATGGAGAGAAGCAGCAGCAAAAGAATTCTTCACAAATATGGAATCCAAATAAAAAGCATAAAAGTACTTTAATGGTGATATATAAGGTGAGCGCTTTCGCGGACTCCCATCCGCTTCATCAGACAAAAAATGAATGTAACCATTACACTTAAATACAATAAAATAGAATCATGTGACTAAAAACATCATTAACCATTTAAGTGAGAATATACCCACTTAATTGAAACAACAATAAAATCATGTAACTGGGAACATCATTGAGCATTTGAGTAAGAATATGCCCACTTGATTAAAACAACAAATAATTCTTAAAAATATGTATATATATAAAAAGTTAAAAACAATATTAAACTATAAACTTAATGCAATTTCCTGCCTTTTAAGTATGGTTTAATGGAAACTGTCTCATTAAGTCCCATTGATCTATGTGCTCCCAACCTCAGAATCCAAGATAACTCAGCTTGTTCAGTCATATTCACTAGGTCCCCAAGGCGTGAATTGGTGTTTTGTATGTGCAAAACTTGATATAAAAAAGTGTGTGCTTCACCCTGCCTGAGGGTATGTTTAGCAACTGCACTATATTCTTGCTTCCTATTGTAACAGTATTGATGGTCTCTAATTCTTTCCCTTAGGGACCTATTAGTTTTTCCTACATAGAATTCGAAACAAGTAACACAATGTGCAATATAAACTACATTTTTGGAGTGGCAGTTGCTGTTGTTTCGCAACTCCCATAGTTTACCTGTACTTGGGTGCCTATAGAATCTAGATTCATCTATGGACTCACATTGTAAACAGTGACCACATTTTCTGGTTCCTAGGTAAAATAATTGTGTCCTAGAGTTGGCAAGAATTGAATCAATCTGAGGATGTGAATGGGTGCAAAGAAGTTGTTTAAGGTTGCGCATATTACTAAAAACAAATTTTGGATAATCACCAACTATTTTCTTGGTATTGTTGTCTACCAAGAGTATGTTCCAATTAAGCTCAATTATTCTTTTAACTGCTTCAAAATTATTAGAAAAGGGGATGATAAGTGGTGTATTCATGTTCACTCTAGTGTTATTGATAGTCGCTTGAGTTTCTCTGTTGGAAAAATAAGGGGATGCTCTGTTGGCCCTTAATATAGTTACTTCATGGCAGGTATTATCCACTTCTTCCTGTCTATAGCCCCTTGTGATTAAAGCCGTTTTAAAATCATTCAACTCACAAAAATATTGTTTGTCCTCACAAGAGAGTCTGGACAATCTCATAGCTTGACCCTTCACAATGTTTCGAAAGATAGCAGGATTATGCATGCTTGTCCTGAACATATAGTGCAGTAGCTAAACATACCCTAAGGCAGGGTGAAGCACACACTTTTTTATATCAAGTTCTGCACATACAAAACACCAATTCACGCCTTGGGGACCTAGTGAATATGACTGAACAAGCTGAGTTATCTTGGATTCTGAGGTTGGGAGCACATAGATCAATGGGACTTAATGAGACAGTTTCCATCAAACCATACTTAAAAGGCAGGAAATTGCATTAATTTTACAGTATAGTAATGTTTTTAACTTTTTATATTTTTAAGTGTTATTTGTTGTTTTAATTAAGTGGGCATATTCTTACTCAAATGCTCAATGATGTTCCTAGTTACATGATTTTATTGTTGTTTCAACTAAGTGGGCATATTCTCACTTAAATGGTTAATGATGTTTCTAGTCACATGATTTTATTTTATTGTATTTAAGTGCAATGGTTACATTCACTTTTTGTCTGATGAAGCGGATGGGAGTCCGCGAAAGCGCTCACCTTCTATATCATTATTAAAGTACTTTTATGCTTTTTATTTGGATTCCATATTTGTGAAGAATTCTTTTGCTGCTGCTTCTCTCCATCCAATTTTGGGATTTTTATACATCTACTGCGGGTGTCCACTGGTTGTTGCATATATATATATATATATATATATATATATATATATATATATATATATATATATATATATATATATATATATATATATAAAGCCAAAGGATTGATCTTGGATCTGGCTGCAGAAACTATTGGATGTAGCAGTAAACATTTTTGTGAATCTTGTGGATACCAAATATTGTAGGTACCAATGGATGACTTACTTGAGAAAAACTTATATAACGTATGTATGGTTACATCTTGATCAAAAAGATTGTTTAAAAACATATCTATTTTGTAATAAGAAACATTAACCTCATGCTTAGATACTCTCATATATTGAGCTTCATTGTTCAAAACATTGAACATTCTAGTTGAACAATCAATAGAATCCATAAGTACCACCCCACGCCCCCATCAGATTTTATAATTAGATATCATGGTTCTTAACCAATTCATTTATCAAACAAAACTCATCCTTAGTCTTATTATATCCTGCCTTGTGGCACTGCTGCTTAACCAACTTCCTCAAATCTTTTTCACAAAGTTGCTCAAAATTTTGTAATGTGGGGTGTAGTGGGGGATTAAAATACTAGTCTTAGAAATCCCTGAGGTACAATTATTTGAACTATCTTGAAATAATATCCCCAAGTTTGGGCCGGATTCATGAAGGCTTGCACAGAGTCTAAGAGTAGAGTAAGATTCCATGCAGCCAACATGTTAGCCGAGCGATCCAGGAACAGCCGGTAGGGGCATGCAAAAGAGCTCCTTAAATGAGTCCTACACGGACAGGGCTTGGATATGTAAATTACCTTAATTGCAGGTGAAAGCTATGCAAAGGAGGTAAATTTGCGATCCAGGAAACCCGAACCTGTCCGAGTAGGAGTAGTGTTATTTGCTGAAATGTACTCAGTTGACAACTGAGTACGGTTCTGCAAATAGCAAAACAGAGCCGTGACAGCTTCAAAAAAAGGATGCATTCACATGTAAGCATGCCAATGGCCAAAATATGGCCATTGGCAACATTAAGTGATGCAAAATAAAAATAAAATAACTTTTTGTTTTCATCCCGATCTCCGAGGTTTAAGCGTAGCGCAGAGCCGCGCAAACGCGCTGCACTCTAAAAGCCAGAAAATCAATAATGAAGATCCACAAATGTGGATGTTAATGCTAATATGAATTTACAATGCAAGTGAATGGCAGGCTGAAGACAACATGGCCAATTAGAGGTTGCTAAGGGGGTAAGCTCAGTCTAAGAGATGTAACCAAGCATTAGTAGGCAATCTTATGTAAATGAGGGTTAGGATAGTGAATCACAAGTTTACATAGCAAATGAGCACAGTCAGTGGAGTGTAGGAGTAGGGTAAGCAGAGTAACAGAGTAGAAGATAGGTGACATCACGAGGGGGGTATGTATGAAAGAAGTGAAGCTCATTGGAGCAGAGAGGCATGTGTCAGCTGTCATTTACACATCATTGAAAGAGGTGTGTCAACAGGTAGGCTAGGTAAAGGTAAGAAATTGAAGGTGTATGCCGTGGATAACACTAAAGTTTCTTGCTGAGTGGGTATGCGTGCGTGTGCGCGCCTGCAAACCCAAGTAAGACAGTGTGTGCGCGTGTAAGCATGAGTGCATGCATTTAAGCCAGAGTAAGCATGTATAAGGCTGTTTAAGGAGTTGTAAGCGCATTTCCGCTGTTGTGCGCACGTTTTAACAAGAATAAGCAAGTTTTAGTCCGTGTAAGCATGTGTGCTCACGTGTGAGCTGCTATGCGTGTGTTTGCGCTTGTGTGTGCGTCGCTGCCCCCTGAGGAAACAGAAAGGAAAAAGGAAGCACAACAAATAGTAGGAAGCTACGAGGGAGTACTAGCAGAGCTAGCAGGTGAAAACAATCAGAATCAGGCAATTACACAGGCAGTACACTAGCCCAGCCCAGCACTTAAAACTTTGCAAACAACAGTCCATTATGTTTCTCTCAAGAGACACTGCAACACTGCAGTAAGCTAATAGAAGTGAAAACTGAAAAAGCTTTACTGAGACAAAGAAATGTTAGGGGCTGCTATTGCTGTTATAAGGCGACATATGCAACATGCTGAGGGTGGTGACAATGTGAATGCTGCTGGACAACCCACAGTGAGAAGATGGAAAAGAGTGTACAGGCTCAGGGTAACCTACCAGGGGCTATATGAGCTGGAGATAGTGGAGCGCTATAGAGTGGACAGAGACCTCTTGCAGCAAATTGTTGAGCTGTGCAGGCCATGCCTCACACACAGAACCAACAGAGGGGAACCCATCCCAGCGGAAACCAAGGTATGTGTTGGCCTAAGAATATTAGCAACAGGTACCTTACAGAGCCCAACTGGTGATATGATGGGGATATCACAGGCATCTGCATCCAGGGTACTGCACCAGTTTCTGGATGCCATGTCAGCACATGTCGGAGATCATGTATATTTCCCCAATTCCCATGAGGTATTAGCTAGCAATATGCGTCTCTTCCAGCAAATAGCGGAATACCCTGAGGTAGTGGGTGCAATAGACTGCACGCACATACTCATCAAAGCACCAGCTGGTGAGTGGGGTAGGGTCTACTTCAACCGCAAGAGCTTCCCCTCCATCAACTGCCAGGTCATGTGTGATGCCCAGGGTATAATACTGAATGTGTGTGCTGGCTGCCCTGGAAGCTACCATGATTCCCATATCTGGCATCTGACGCAGCTGTACCAGACATTTGCCAGTGGGGACATCCCACATGGTCACCTAGTGGGGGATGCTGGCTATGCACTGGAGCCGTGGCTGATGACACCCATCAGAAACACACACAAACCTGAACAGAAATGCCATAATGAGGCACATGCACAAACAGGAAATGTAATTGAGCATGTGTTTGGGCTGGTGGAGCCTTGCAGTATTCATCAACTACATGTACCCAAATTGTCATGGTATGTGCTATGCTACATAATATCATCCTGCAAAAACAGCTGCAGCAGGACCAGCATGGGCCTGGGCCAAACAGCCCCCCACCATTGCCAAGGCCATCACAGGCAGAGCGTGACTCAGAGGAGGAGGAACAACCTGAGCCTGCCCCAGTAGGCAGAAGGAGGCATGCCCAGTATGCTTTGGCCTTGGCAAAGAGGCAACGCATAGCACATACACTGGCTCAGTAGGAACTCTGGAAATGATACCTCTCCCTGACTCGCACATATAATAAAAGGAATGCCTAAGTTGACACTACCTGCTTTCAAACATGTATAGGGTGTGTAGTATGTGCATCCGACATAGGCAGCCCTGCAGCACCACCTGAGGCATGATTGCCACGTGTTAATCAATATAAAGCAGTGCTAAACAGCATTTACCACCATGTATTATATGTAAACAAAATCGCACACACCAACTAGCACAATTGTGGTCAATGTTGAGTAATATTGGGCAACGTCCAGCAATGTTGGTTAATACTGAGCAATGTCGGACAAGCCTGGTCTAAGTAAGGCATAGCTGAATAAAAGCCAACATGCTCATATTTGCTCTACTGGCCCTTAAGCAGTCTGGTCTGCTCAGTATGAAAATATAAAGCAGTGATGGACCTCGAACCCAGGATACTGTGCACTATAGTCATAGTACTGAACCACTAAACCATGACAGTATTGCAGTGGTCAGCCTGTATGAAGAAATGTTGATAAGTCTATGCAAAGTATCTCATGGAAACCCTGCAGGCACAGCATAATCCCTGTCGAGTTATGACACAAAGGTGAGTCCTGCAGTAAGAATAGAACCTGACTTCCAACACACACAGTATAAATGTTAATATTGGTCATGTTCACATACATCAACAAATGTAGTGGACCTCAGACAGCAACATACTGAAAGGTCACACTGGGCATGCTTCACACACTTGAATAAATGAGACAAATGTCAGGCAACAAAACACAGAAAGCCTGAACTGGTCATGCTCACACACTTAGGCCATGTCTGAGTACAGCAGTGGGCCACACATATCTGGCAGTTCCATGTGTTAACCCAGGAACCTCTCACTATCCAGCAATCCGCCCTGTGCACACAGTTATATGACAATAGACACATATATAATATAGTGGAACCCTGTCATAATCAAATAAGTTCTGCAGATACCTAAGTTGTTCATAGAAACTGGGAAAGCAAAGACGATAAAAACCTGCAAACAGTATCAGCAATAAACATTGTGCATCCCGAACATTATCATAGGTTCAGAGGTCAATACTAGGCTATCTGCCCTAGGGCATGTACAAGCCTAGCCAGAGTGTGTTTGGCTTTCGCAACCCTGTCAGATTACTACACTGTGCCTGTGAATAGTAGGTCACACAAGATAGCCCATGTACGTTTAGTCTAGTGTGCCTCTGTCTAGCAGGGACCCAGAAGATATCCCAGGGGTAAACATACGATCACCCATCCAGTTGTCAAGATGTCTCCTGTAGGTGGTCAGTAGTTGGCTCTGCCTATGCAAAACCGGGATTACAATCCGGAGTGAGTGGAGCCTCTGGGATAAGAATCTGTCCCTCCAGCATGTCTTATTAACATCTGTGCTGAGGTATATGTCCCTGGAGTGTGTAGCTCCAAGGGAGTCGGATATCCTGAGGTGGAGCATGTCCAGTAATTCTGGGTTGGGTATTTCTGTAAACAACAGGTGCACATCATATCCGAGTAGGTGGTAAGTGACTGAGTAGAGCTAGAGTTACTGTATCCAAACTGTGCAGGGCATCCGTGTGAGTCCATAGATCTGCTTGGTGAGGAACTTTTGTGGCCATTACAGTTGCTGCAGGTGTCGAGTAAGATACATCCCAAATGTGGCATTGTAACCAAGCATGGTCGTGATGAGTATAGGGGCACAATGACCTCAATCAATCTGGATGTAAAACCATATGGGATAAGGTGGGCTATATAGAAGGTCTGTCTAACCACTTTGGCAACTTGATTGTCAAAGGCAACAGTATGAACAAGTTGTGTCCCCAAACCCCTAACAACTCCTACCGTATGTAATGGATTACTACCTATGTGGTAATGTGTGGGCATGTTGTTATTATTTATTTATTTATTTATTTATTTCCAGTTTGATTACAGGGGAAGTCCACTGGGCCAGAACGTACCCATTTTCAGTGGAGGCCCGGGGAGAAAATCTCCAAAAGCAAAGCAAATACAATCTAAGTTACATAGTGTAAAAGATAGTAATAAAATATAAACATTTGGAATAACATTACATTGAATACAGTTAGTAAAAAAGCAAATACACGCAGTATACTTCAAAAAACATCATTCAGGAAGGTAGATACAATAGATTTAGTAGTTTCCTTTAAGTAGCAGGTTTGACTGTATGAAAAGAAGGTCTAAGGTTACGTGCTATTTACAATATTTACATATGAGGAGTAGAGAGAGAGAAAGTACATAAACTGAGAGTAGAATATAGTTTGATCAAGCAGTGATCGAGAGAGAAAAAGAGAAGAAAAGAAGATAGTATTAGGGTAGAGTAAAGAGAAAGGATGTAGAGGGTTTAAGGGGAATTTATGTAGATTTATGTAGGATGTAAGCAGGTGCACTTATGTTTAAAGGATAAGTAAGAGAAAAGTTGGATTTTGAAGGCTTCAGTGTTAGATGTTAGATGTTATTCCCAAAGGGGATGACTATGCATCTAATGGCATTTAGCTGTAGGCCATGGCTCAAGCACCAGTCATCCATCTCTGTGAGACCCTGTTTGAGTATGCATGTGCCAGCTGGAGAGTTGAGTATGGCACCCAGTTTGCAGTCATCTGCGAACATGGTCAGCCATATTCCTCCTGTGTTAGCCTGTACGTCAGACAAATATATACTGAACAAGAAAGGTCCCAGGACTGAGCCTTGTGGGATGCCACGAGTAACTGGTGTATAGTCAGACATGGCACCTGCAGTACTGACCATTTGGGTGCTATCCCTGATCCAGGTAGCAATCCATTGTGTGAGATATGTGTCCATATCAATGCTGGTGAGCCTATACATAATGGCCGAGTGGGGTATTGTGTTGAAGGGTTTTGCAAGGTCCAGGTAGGCTGTGTGGACAACCGTCCCTACATTGATGGACCTGGAAACCCTTTAAAGAATACAAACAGGTTCAAGAGGCAAGATCTGCTCACAACAATGCTGAAATGTGTAGGACACAGTGTCTGTAGGTTCCCGATGTCTATGTGTATGAGTCCCATGACAATACGCTCCATAGCTTTGCAGAACAGGCAAGTTAGGCTTACAGGGCGATATTGTCTGTGGTCCGTTGTGGCACAAACTCTGTGAAGCGGGACCACTGTCGCTGTATGCCATTCCTTGGGTACATATCCTGTAGTAACTCCAATATTGAACAGTGACTTAATGTGAGGGTTACGTCTGTCATGAAGCTCATGTAAGATGCAGGCCGGGACACCGTCTGGTCCTATTGATGCTGTGTTGTCCACTTTGGGGAGGGCAGCACTCACCTGTTAATTTGTGATGTCAGGGAGGTTACACTCTGTTGGGATGGATAGTTGCTCCTTAGGGGGGATGGGGGGAGAAATCTGTAATTAACCTGTTTGCCAGGATGCTGGCAATGTCAGTGGGTTCAGGGTATGTTTAGTCAGTATGCAGTAACTCACAGCATATCAGTGAGTGTCCACCCAGGTTCCTGACATAACTGAAGAAGGCCTTGTGATTGTCCTACGTGTCTGGTGCAATTGATCGTTAGAAGCAGACCTTAGATAAAGTCATGAGTGATCGTAGCTGTCTGCTAGTACAGATCACAGATGCCTTCCCTGTCTGGGATTGTGCTCTATCATGTAGTAGCTTCCTCCTTTCGTTGTATAGCTTATTAATGGCCGGGGTCTACCAGACAGGTCCCCTGCCATTGGAGGAGTGAGTCTTGTTGTTATTTGGGATAGCACAATCCATGCAGTCCACTAGGTGTCCATAGAATGTGTATGTAAAGGATTCAGCAGTCTGAGCCGTATTTACCACTGTCCCAGGGTCTCTGAAGGATACCACGTTGCTTTGGTGAAGTGAGACGTTTGCTTATAAGAAGTTCACCAAGATTACCCAGGATGGGTGTGGGGATGGGATATGGATGTCCAGTGAGATAAATGTATGTTCTGACCTTACCAATGAGGGGTATATTGCTGGTGTGGAACACAGAGTCCCCATGTTGGTGATGATCAGGTCCAATATGTTTTCCCCTCTTGTGGGTGTGGTGACCGGTTGTGCCATAGCATATGAGTTTACAAATAGTAACGTCTGTTGGACAAGGGTGTTGGGGCTTGAGTAGTATCCCCAGTCAATGTTTGGGTATTTGAAGTCACCCAATATAATGGTGTTTGAGGAGACCTTCATATTCTCCAGTGTTCCCAGGAAAGCCAAGTGTGGTTCCTGAGTTTGGGAGGGTGGTCTGTAGCAGGCAACAAACTGAAAGGCAGTTTTGCACAATGTTAGTTGCATATGTATAGTCTGTGATGCTTCGTGCAGTGCTACTAACCCAGAGGTGTGTGTATCTGTGATGTATATGGATACTCCCCCTATTTGTGTTGTCCATTCCGAGTCTTGTGGTCAGAAAGCATGGTATGAAACATAACCTGGTAGTGCTGGTGTGCATTTGTGAGCCTGAACCAGGCGTCTGTTAGTGCACAGATATCGCTATTCTCCATACTGAGGAGAGTCCTGAGTGGGTGCAATTTGAGGGTAACACATCTGGTGTTGAGCAGCATTACCCTTAGTTTCATTTACTCTGTAATGTCTATGGAGGTGGGTTTGTCTTTTGAGCCCTGCTTAAAAAAGGCGCTATGGTGGTAGCAAGAGCCTTAGCCAGTATTTGAAAGTCCAAGGGTGACAGATGCAAGTTGTCCATAGCGAAACTACGTGGCATGTCGAGCATGTCACCCCAGGCTGACAGACACTGGATCCCCTTTGAATGACACCAATATGTTAGCCAACTATTAAACATGATAAGTTTGTCTGTATACTGTGACATCATACTTGGTGAGTGTAAGATGCTACACAAGGCCAGGTTCATACTGGCCTGGCCTACATGATCAGAGAGTTCCTCTATGTATCATGTCATGTGGTCCAGGGAGGAACGTCTGAGGTTGTATGCACCAGCATGGACAATGATGGAGCCATTTCTGTACTTGCTGTGGAGTGACCTGAGTGCATGTGTTATGTGGTGGATCCTGGCACCCGACAGACAGCTCAAAGTGACCATCCCCTTGTTCAGCCTGGTGAGTGGGACGTCAGTGTGTCTGACAATAAGTGTCACCTATTACAAGTGTATTAGGTGTGTTGCTTAGCCCGAAGGGCAGTGACTGTGTGGCACACTGACATTGTGAACTATGTGATATGTGGGTGTTGTAGTGGGGTAGCAGTTGTTTGTGTGTCTACTTTGGAGGTCTCTGCTGCTTAGGCAGAGTTTATTTAGAGCCTCTGAGTATGTTTATATGTGATAATGTGGTTTGATTGCTGTCGCTATAGGTTTATGTGAGACTGATATGTGGTGTGTGTGGTTACCTTCACCACCTGATAGACTGTGCCAGTCATGGGTCGAGAGAGCACAGCCTCCCTCCTGTATGTCTACATAGTTGCATCTCTCACATATATCTGAGTTTGTTGGGAGGAGGAGAGGGTTGTCTGTGTACATGAGGCAGTTGTGACATTGTGTCAAAATCACAATATTCACCAGCTGGACTGGAGAGTACACACGAAACCAACCCCTGGACATGCCAGGATATTATGATGACATACTCTGTAGACTGATCACAAAGTATCAGTAGGGTGTTAAGTGTGTAAAAGAGTATAACAGGAATTAGTGCTCAGGTTTGTCTGTGTTTTGTAAAGAGTAGCTGTGAAGGAGTCCAGACGGAATCATGACACCTCCTTCAGCTATGTCATAAATAGCAATGTACACTCATATATGTCCTGAGTCAGGGCCAACTGTACCTGACTGACAATGCCGACATCCTGTCAGACAGGCCTATATATACATACCTACGTCCCACTGCCAAATGTCACTATCATCATACCTGAAGATATCACATGTAGAATGGGAGAACAGCTCCCCCCAAAGCCGAAAGCATGGCAGCAATTGGATTACATTGTTTCCCTATATGTGTCATGAATGAACTACAGAACAAACAGACCCTGCACCTGAACAGTCTGTTGAGCCTCTCCCTCTCCACAGGACCTGGAACCGTTGAATGTGTTACAGCAACATATGGCTCTCCCCACAAGTGTTGGTGCACAACACACCATGGGAAGTATAGTCCAGTAAGCCTATGAAGTCTGATTTGCAAGGCCATGGAGTCCATCATGGTTGAAGTCATAAACAGAGCTATTGGAAGCTGACAAACACACAACCCTACCAACTGTGGTATGTTCATGTGCAGATCATAGTTCCCAAACATGCTAGACTGTTTACAAGGCAGCCACCCAGGACACACATCAGTGAACGGAGCTACACATGTCTCACATAGACTTTGAATAGCCCTTTATCGACATCCCAGATACATGTCATATCTACAAAACCAACAATCTGTGCATAAATATGTGTTGACATATGAAGGAATGTCAATTTGTCCACAGATAGATAACACAAGCTAAGAATTATGTGGTCCTGTTCAAGCTGTTGACACCTGCCGACCCACATGGCTCATTCCTGGGATTGCATAAAACAAAGTGTACACACATTCCATGTCCAGTCTGATGATGTCAGCATCCTACAAATATAGCAGGAGAAAAGAAACCACCCAGTAAAGCATATAGCGTGCCGTGTTAATGTGTATCTCTCTAGTATCATAACATAGTTAGGTAGGGGTTTGAATCCTGCAATTGCTGACTGTGTATGTGTGTGATTTCCTTTGAGAGGGGTGCCTTTTTGGAGATTGGGTAAACACATTAAAAAAGGTACATTCCTCTTTGGAAAGTCTGATGATGTCAGTATCCTACAAATATAGCAGGAGAAAACAAATCACCCAGTGAAGCATATAACGTGCCGTGTTAATGCGTATCTCTCTAGTATTATAACATAGTTAGGTAGGGGTTTGAAACCTGCAATTGCTGAGTGTGTGTGTGTGTGTGTGAGACACTATTAGTCAATGCGGTGTGGGTTTTGCTTTTACTATGCTATGACATATCAGGATTAAAACAGTATGTGCATTGCACACATCAGGTATCTGTGTGGCAAATAAATATATGTACATGTGACCTCACTTAGTACATAGGTGTGAAGGCTGCATACTACATGAATACATTTGTTTCCTTTGACAGATTGTGCCACTGCTTCTCAGATCATAGGTCACATATGTATGTATGTGACAAGGCCGGCCACTGTAGTGATCTGTGGCCAAGGTCATCTGTGCCACACACCCCCATGAGAGTTACTATAGAGTAGTGTGAGTGAGGGTACATGCCTGGGGTATATGTCAGACATGGTCATACACAACAACGACTGGCAATAATGGACAGTCATTATAGGTGTACAACAGCCTTGTGGATATGCATTCAGGCCCCTAATGTCTTATGTGATACACTGAGGGACTCCACAATACCTCTGGATATGTGGATACCAAGTGACAGATGACATAATACGTGACTGTAGGTACACATTGGTACCCAACATACATGTTGGGGGCTACCACCTATGTGGTACTGTCAGGATAGTATGTATAGTAAATGTGGATGACTATGCCATAGTCGGCCTAGTGCAATACAGCATGTGTTGGACAACAGGTATCTGTCTGTATGATACCCTTGTGTAGGATATGTGTCTCATCCAGAGAATGCATTGTAGGCCAATGCATGCATTTCCAGATGTGGATGGACATATCCCTAGTGTGTTTGCATGTACCTAAGAGACCTATATGCCAAACAGGTGTGGTCCCAGGAACGGGTGGTGGTCAATACCACTGGTTACTGTTATAGTATAGTACCAGAAGGATCCCACTGTTACTGAGTTCCCTACAACTGTGTGACAGTTGTCAGGACATCATCTAATGATTGGTTATAGTCATGTTGTTGAGGTTGTGTATACTACCAGAATGCAAAACATTGACAGATATTAACAGTATCATCCACAGCATTGTGTCAACCCATGTCATATACACATGTGCACTCATGTTAGTACATATCTGTAGTAGAATGCATACTGGCCATGGAGAGATACTATGAGATGTTAACAATGTGTAAAACAGGGTATGTTACACGTCCCATGTGTCCACTTTGCACGTACATGCAGACAGTGCGCACCCACCATGTTCACAGATGTATACCTGCTAATCTGTACTGCACACATCACACACGTACTGTCCACTCACTAACACATGTTGGCAACACTCTATACTTCAGCCAAGTGGCACATGGCCGGAAGATACATACTCAGACCTAACACTGGTGTAAACAATGCTACATTGACAATCAGAGCTTTGATGCATCACACCTGCTCAGATATACCTACAAGGATATCATTACACTTTCCTGTTGACAACATGCTAATATTGCTACACTGCTATAATGTCACCCTGTGCATCAGCACCATGTTAGCCTGTTCCTGCATCAATGTTACAGATGACAGGAGGTGGCACAGGTGTCATCATATGCACAGGCTGTGTTGTTGGCTTGCCAGAGCCCAACAATGACCCATCCGATCGACATGTCTGTGTGTGTATGTGTGTGTGTTAGGGACAACAGTATAGCATGGGCCAATGTTGAAGTAATGTGTGTGTGTATGTGTGAGCCCTAGTTGTTTGGTTAATGTGTGTGTGTGTGTGTGTGTGTGTGTCTGCATGCACACAGCTCCACCATGTGGCTGCCATATACGGGAGGTTGTGGGACACCCATAGACTGTACCTACCAGGCTGTACAGATCACTGTCTCGGCCACGGACACAGTACCTGTGCCTGGCAGGGGTGCTACGGACAGTATCGGATACCAACCCTGACTGGGTACTATCATCAGAGGCAGAGGTATGCCGAGTGGACTGGCCAGAGCCATGTGCACGTGGTCTACTAGGATGGTCAATCGACAGGCCAGCCCCAGCATTGCTGGGGCTGGTACTGCCACTACGGGAGTGGCTGTGATCTGTGGGCTGTCCGCGATGACTGCCAGCTGTTGATGTTGCTGGCATGCGTCCGTGCCGACGTCTCACTCACCCCGCATGGTCCTGGCTCATGGAAAACACATTGTGGAGGGCATCTAATGTCTCCCCCCAACATCTATCAATGACCTCAGTGTAATTCCAGATGGAAGGTCACGGATGCTGTCATTGATAGTGGTGTAATGAGCCCTCTGCGCCCTTAGTCCCTGTCTGGTGTACCGTTCCATACGTGCCTGTGCCTGCATTACAGCCCGGAACATAGTCGTGGTTGTAAGACTTGTGAGGGCACATCTGCCAGAGGCAATATGACCAGCGGTGCTCCCCTGAGAACCCCTGGACATCTGTGTATGTGGTAACATTCCAGGAATCTGGGTATGGCTGCTGTGAGGGGATGCAAGTACCATAAGTACCACAGTATCCTGGTCAATGCCAACTGTATGCTGTCCCTCGGCTAAGGCCATTGGTGATGAGGGATGTATTGGCAGTATGAGTGTGCACATAGATGGGGTTGAACACTGTGTACTGTCGATTGGCAGACCAATGACAGACTCTGTCAAACCTGCCTGTGCCACAATACATGTATCATCATCTCCAATATTTGTGACAGTGACTTCAGGTTCTCTGCTGCATTCAGCCACCCCAAACTCAGCACCTGTGAGAGGAAGACAGGAAACACACTTTACAATCTGTACATGATGTTAGCACACATGCACACATGAACACATGCACACATGCACACAAGGACACATGCACACATGCACACATGCAGACATGGACACATGCACACATGCACACATGAACACATGAAGACATGCACACATGAACACATGCACATAAATACACTCCTCACTACAGCAGATACACACACATACCAGCAATCCAACACATACTCAATAGTGGGTGAAGGTGGGTGACAGTATCACAAGGCAAACAGTCACCTCACATGTGTCAGCATGCAGACTATGTGTTGCTCAAGACCATGCAGTGCAAGTGTAGACGGCCCTATTTCATGACAGTATACATGGCTTTGATGCATGTGTGTAGTTGTTCAGTGATTGGCTACACCCTGGAACACAATGTGTACATGGACGCAACATTGCTGTGCAAGTATTATAGGCTCTGCAATGTCCTGTGTACCATCGCTCACAGGTATACATACCATGGCTGCATGTATCTGTGTGACACATAGATTTCCATGTCTGATTACAGTGTTTGTGTCCATAGCAGATAATACTGGGCACATGTGTAGCACATGCATGCTGTGTACACACACGGGATGAGTGGTGCATGTAGACGTGAAGGAATTCAAATGCTCGACATGCCCATTGTACAATGGTTATGGTGAGTGCGGGACATATTGCAGATATGTCGGAGCCAACCATGACATGGCATGCTACATGACTGCAGCATTATACACCACACATACCCAATGTGTGTCATGTGACCTATACACCCAATAGCATTCCAGGACATATATGTGTCACTTTGTACAGATGGCGACTGCTATGCATATTGTGTATACTGGCATATGTAAGCACACACACAACATGCTATGCATATTGTGTATAGGTGCATATGTTTGCACACACACAACATTGAGGTGCAAAGCAATGACTGCTATGTGTAGTACTGTGGTCACTGTAACTGGATGGGGTGTAGTACCATGAGCCATCATCATCATGCATCATGTGGTCACTCATGGCTACTAATGTGTGACAGACAACCGCCTAGCATGCTGTACCTGTACTGCAGTGCCGTGGCTACATTCACAATTACACAGCCACTTTGTACATGGGTATGTGGGTGCCCAATAGGGAGCATTGCCTAACATGACTGTGTTGTGTATTGAAGAGTGTTGCACAGCCCCATGATAGGCCTCTACCCCTGAGGTTTATCATGTGTGTGTGGATGACATGTGGGATACTGAAGTGTGACCTTACAGCAGGTGTGTGGTAACACCATATGTAGCATGTTGAGGTGTACTGCGTATGATAAACGTGTTATGTTGTGTACAGCTGTAGTAACTATGCCTATCCAATGTGCAGTACGGTGATGCCACAACTGTGTTTGATGCTCTGTGTATTGCATGTCATTGAGGCAGCTGCTGACATTACTGAGCTATGCAACTTCATACAGCAAACATGCACGGAATGCATTATGCATAGGTGTGTTCCGTGTACATGGCTTACACCTCACCTATGACATGCACATTTCATTACCAACATTGCAGTTATACCACACTCACCAGCATGGATCGTCTGCCCTGCTGTCACACCAGAGGGACCACGAGAACATGAGAGAGTTCGTCAGTGGCCACAACTGTGGCATTGCTATTGTGGGTTTGCTAAACTACAGTAGGACAACAGTCGACAGTCACAGGTATACAGATAATATTCCAAATATCAGTATTGCACAACATTAGGCAGCACAACTGCTAAACACACAGTACACATCTCACGTAGATATAATCTAACAATACAGGTAACTGTAGTCTACAGATAGGGCATGTTACCTGCACGCTCCATGTGAACATGCTGAGTGGCTCTAGCCTCAATGAGGACACATGTGTGTGGGAGTTGCTGTTGTTGTCCAGGAGCCACCATGCTTAGGAGCAGCTCCCCCACTCTGGTGAGGGGGGGGGTGAATGGCCACCCCACCACCTGTGGCAAGCTGTTGTCTCTGGATATCAGACGCATGTTGCCGGACATGTCTAATTAAATCACTGCAGTGATGGTGTACCTGCTCACATGTCTGGTTATGCATGCCTATGTCATTTACCAGATGAACAAGATCTTGCCACAGTGCAGTCTGCTCATGCTGGTGCTGGATGCTTCTGGAAAACAACAGTGTGTAGTGCTGCACCAGGCTTTGCTGGACCACCTCTTCCTCCTCTGCTGTGTAAGATGGGTTACATTGGTGGGCCATCAGGCTGAAAGAGAAATTACAGTAGTCCCAGTAATCCACCCTAGTCATTGATGCCATAGCCCTGCCTAACATATGTGCACAGTTGTTAATATAGGTGGCATACTGCTGTAACAGAGTATATATGTTGCTAGATACACACGTATACCCTGTAACACACATATGATTGCGACCATGGTACAGGCATAATTACACACACATCAGACAAACATGCAACACACCACTGTATGCCAACACAGATGAGCTTTACCTGTATACCATACAGTACTGTGTGCCACTACTTACAAACCCTTATGCCTGAGTTATGTCCTCTCTGCAGACTATAGAAAACACACATGGCAGTGTTTCCAAGCAATGTGAACACACACCATACTGTGCCGTTTGGGCCTACAGCTTCAGGTAGTACTACAGTTCATATGGGAGTCGGATTCACCAGCAGTACCACTCACTAAGCATACATGTATTGCTTTAGCCTACAATGGGACACCACAGTTGTCAACAAGGAACTATGTCACATCATATGCCATAATACTATGTCTGCCTAACAATAACATACACATCTTTTGCTGGCCTCACAGCTAGGATAGACACTACCATGTCAGATACAACTTCACACTATGCTATCACACCTTTACAGACCTTGCACACATTCAGCGTTACACTTATTCAACCTCACATAACAGGTATTGCATTGAGTACATGTGTGAGTGCATAGTGTCATAGGTAGGTGAGATGCTGTTGGCCCTAGGGACTACAGCAGCCTAGCCATATGCTACCCTGGCCTTTGCCACACATGTACTTTGATTTCACCTGCCCCTGTCAACCATAACCACAGAGGGGATTCCTGGGGTGTATTACCAATCTCCCAAACAATCATCTGGGATATTTATGATAACTGCTAATGAGGAGCCTAGTTTGCTATTGCTAGGTGGTCTATTCCAGAGTACGGCATATCTCTGAGATAGGAACCTATCCCTCCAGCATGTGCTGTTTAGTGAACTGACGAGGTTTAGGGCCCTAGAGCATGTAGCCCAGATTGTGGATTGTGATTGTGATATGTTGCCATGGTGGTTGTCACACAGCTATGGGTCTGACATACCTCTGTATGTCCAGCAGAGGTCACCTCTGTGTGGGCGGTATGCAATACAGTCTAGCTGTGGTTTTGTGAGTCAGTCTGTATAGGGCATCTGTTTGAGGCCAGTATTACCCTTTGTGAGGTATTTCTGTGGCCTTTCCACTTGATGTAGTTGTCATGTGTGGTACATACCACACTGGACATTGTGATGAGTAGAGGGGAACACTGACCTATATATCCCTACATGACACACCTGTTGTCCTGACACATAGCGCATAGACAGATTACAAATCTAGTGTGGCACTGTCTTTATCAAATGGGGAGGCTACTGTCTACCAGTGTCCCATGTTCCCTTATCACACCTTCAGTGTTAGGTAGATTTCTACCTATGTGGTAGTTAATGGGTACAGTGTTTTGGAAAGGAGGAATGGCACTGCAGCATTGGCACTTGTCTACAGTCCATGCCTTGGTCACCACACACCTGTTGCAGTACATATGACCCCATGTGTGTCTCTCTCTCTCTATATATATATATATATATATATATATATATATATATATATATATATATATATATATACATATCCATACATGTACACATCCATTGCTGTACATATGGATGTACATATAGGCACATGTACAGTCCACCTTTCATGGTGGGGATATCACTTATGCAACAGTTGTGGGATGTACAGTTATGTGATTATATTGCACAGTGTTGTGCAGAATGCATTTGGGTGTCCTCAGCCCATGTAGCTTTAGCAGGCCTCACTGGCTGTAACACAGCAGATCTGACAAATCAGTCCCACAGCGTTTAACCACCACATAACATATATCAGCACTGCATGCTGTTTTCTATGCATCACACTACATCCTACATAGATATATGGACATAACAACCTTCAACAACATATATGTGTCCAGCCTTCACTAACAGTTGCAGTATGCCCCTTGCCCTGTGGACATGTGCAGAAACAGATGGATACGTACTGCTGCCACATATGGATGATTTGCAGTGTGTAGAGTACTCTTCAGTCACGTTTACTACATGCCGGCACATACATATGACTTACATACATTACCTTTGTTTTCCCTGCTTCGTCTGTTGTTACTGTTTTGTTGTTTTTTTTTTGTTTTTTTTTATTTTGGTTGTTTGTTTTGGGATTTCTCTGTCTGTTTCAGTGTCTGTTTCTGTCTCTTTTCTCTGTGTCTCTGTCTGTGTCTCTGTTTCTCTCTTGCTCTCGCTCTCTATCTCCCTGTTCCTGCAATGATATTATTGCATGTGTAGACAGCAGGTATAGCCTGCTTTTCTAAGTATCTGCACATGTGCATGTGACAACCTCTGCACAAATTGCTGCCCACCATTCAGTAATTGCATGCAACCTGCTGTGTGGTGATTGCAGTACTCACTGTGATTGCAGCCCACTGCTATAAAATGCTAGATTAGGTAGGTGTAGCCCTTTCAGCTTTCCAAGGTGGGGCCCATGCTTGTTTGTCTGGACACCGTTGTGTCAATCAGAAGGTTGGTATTTGTCTCTTGTCTGGTTGTAGCCAGTGATATGCATGTTGTACTCAAACCTGAGTGTTGCTGCTTCCAGTACACATTTCTCAGTGTAGACATGTACTCACCCCTTCAAATGCTAACACAGGATACATGGAGTATGTACTTTCTTTCTGAATTAGACAATTAACTGCCATACAAATGTGGTTATTGCAATGTATTCCTGTGGCACATGCACTGTTTGTGTACTGCTATACTGTAATAATTAAGTTACTCACTTCTGAACAGTTTGTGGTTTGTTTATGTTGACATTAGCACAGGCTGCTCAACACAGAACAGCAGAACAGAACAGAACAGAATTTGTGTTATGCCATTCCTAATTTACATTTACATTCCCTCATTGTAATGCATGATATATTTATTTCAGCACCAAGTTATTTGTATATCTGCTGTGGCTTAGTGGTAATTCATGCAGTCTATTGTGTCAATCGTCTGAGGTTCGAGACTGTCAGAGGTTTTTTGTTTTGCTGCTGAGCAGAACATGGGCCCTGACATAGAGTGACTAAGGCACTTTTAAGCAGTTGTAAGCTGGTTTGCATGGGTTTGTGCGATGCTTGGTGATGCTTAGCTAAGCGCACACATGCGCACACTTGCTTAAACCTGCTTACTACTGCTTAAAAGTGCTTACTCCCGCTAACCCCCGCGCTAATTTCTTTTTAAGAAAAAAAATGGGGAGATAGGAAAGTGGTGAAAAAGGGGGCACAAAGAGGGACAGACAGTAGGTAAACAAGCACGAGATGTGCAGGACAGGTGTAGGGAAGGTCCATAGCTGCCCATATCTTTACCAGCAACAGCTGTACATATGCAATAAGTTTGGAGTGATATTTGAAACCTTCCACCCCTGGGAGAGGGGTGAGGACAACAAAGTTTGTTGTACTGCCAATTATAATTATCAGTTTACATGTCCAGCAGACATGTGTGTGAAATAGGCAGCTATGTATGGGGCGTAATTTTTTTGTGTGTACAGATTGCCCCTTTTTTTTTTTCAGGTGAGAGTGGAATGTGAGGTAGAGGAAGTATGTATGTTTGGGGAGGTAGGTTGGGGAGGTTAACAGACAAGACAAACAAGACGCATACAGGGGCGGTGTATGACACATGGGGTGGGTGAACACAATTGACGGGGATGGATGTTTGGAAATCGCAAGCCCATGAGCCCACAGATGATAACAGTGGAATTGAGATCCCCACCCATGGGTAGTCACCACTGCACCTTCACAGCCCCGAGGGTATGGGCTGCGTAGGACAGGCAGGCTCACCCGTGAGATGCGCCACTTTTGCCTTGAGCTGGTGTAGGGGATCAGCGACTGAACGCTGAATCTCCCTACGCACCACAGCCCAGACCCTTCAAAGGGTGACAGGTGGCCCTTTTCTGCCCACGCTTGCCTGGGGGGGTGAGCCCCATCCCCTGCAGTGCTGCCACCCAAAGTTGGCACAGGACAAATGGAGGAGGGGAGCCTGGGCTGGACACCGGACCTGCTGGTGCCAGGTGCACTTGCCAGCTGAGGAGGGACAGGTGGGTCCGCTGGGACCGGCCTTCCCATACGTTCTATGATTAGGTGTGTTTAATTACAACATAAACAACAGCATTCCAGATTAGTTGTAAAAGCATGCAGTAATATTCCCATTAACCCAACACACCAACGTTCCAACAGGTGAACAGGAGGCGTAACATATGCATATATTGAATGACAATGGATATTCCAACAGCATGCAGGGATGATTGGTAGCAACAGGCCACCAAGATTGTGGTGTTTGAACAGGGCACATGCATCAAAGTGAATGCAGATATTTATAGAACAATAGGGCATATGTCCCAACTAATATTTGAGATTACACATACCCATTGAGGTGTGGAATTGCATGGTTTATGCACATACAGTAGGGTGTAGAAAGAAACCTCGATTAACATCTTATAAGTACTTTTAGTCTACACTACATTCCTAGTGACTGCAAGTGTATATCCCCTACATGTATTATTACACTTGCCAACATGTATTTGGTTGTGTAATGTGTTTGGCTAGTTCAATATATACCTGACCTACATCTGGCATACTAACTGTCCATGATGCAGATGTTACTGCTACATATTTCTTGAGTTCATTTATATTTTTTTATCTACATATCTGGATGTTTTCACATGACATTTTCACTTCAATTTGTACAGATCCCTGGATTTCTTGAAGCACACTCACATTTCTGGGGAACAAATTAACATACTACACGTGTGCCAGATTTACTTATACATGCCAGCCAGTAAGTGACTGTTGAGGACTGTATATATGCTTCACAGCTACTAGCACTTCCATCACCCACTTTAGATGGGGCTGCACAACTCTGGGTTGCCAGCACTTATTAAAACAGTACTATTTGTATAATACAAGGGTACAACAATATTTCAAAGTAAGTGACACAGACACACACCGGGTTTTATACCTTTATTAATTACATTACACACTTTTCCACAGGATCGCTCCTTTATTTAATATAACAGTGCATATGGAAGACATATTCAAGACATATTATACCTTTATTAATAGGTTAGAACACTCTTTTTCAGGCTCGCTCACTTATTTTATATGACAGTACCTGCAGAGATATTATTCCGGACATATTTTACCTTTCTTAATGGGTTACTACACTCTTTTTCTGGCTCTCTGACTTTTTTATATGACAGTACATGCAGAGGACTTATTCAGGGCATTTTATGGCTGTATTATTGGACTACAACACTTTCTTTCATGCTCTCTCCCCTATTTTATATAACAGTACATGCAGAATAATCACTAACCTGCCTGGTGGAGCAGCCTTAGCAGCCTATCTGCATAGGCTTGCTGATTCACAGCATGGTCACCTGCAGCTGTGAAGTATATGAAGGGATATTGAGACATACCTATCCATTATACAGAATCAATTATCAAGTCTTACATACTGCATTCCATGGCTACCTACTCAGTTGTGGAGCATCTTGCATCCCACGGGCCTCCTCTATCCATTGGTTCAGGCGGTCCTGCTTCTGTCTCTTCAGGTCTGCATGGTGGTGACAGACCTACTCACCAGTCCAAGGAACACCTGTGGCACTGGTGAGGTCATAAGCTAACCAGTTCCAAGCCTCTGCCTTGTACTCCATCCCTTGGAACTGGCCCTGCAGAAGTCTTGACTCATGATGGTGGACATGGAGCCAAACCATGTATTTTGACACCTTGATGCCCCAACGTTGCGCTCGGAAGCATGTACCCTCTCCAGCACCAGCCATTCTAACTGCAGATGTGAGCTACAATCAGTTATGGTGAGTATTCCTGCCTATGGGGCTTATATATGCTGCATTTCCCGCACTTTTTTGTGATTGGCCATTTTTGAAAATTCTCTGCTGACTGCAGACCTGCTTAATAATGGTTAATCTACCATTTCTAAGTATATGTATGTTAACAGTGGCTGCTTCTCCTAAGCTGTCATGGCTTAGTGGTTCAATACTTTGATTATGGTGCACAGTGTCCTGGGTTCGAACCTTGTCATTCATTTTATTTTAATACTGCCCAGACAGACTAGGGGGTGTGGCTATGTTTAAGCAGCTTTGCTCTATGTTGCTCCAGGTTCCCTACGGTGCCCTGGTTGGCATGGCGCGCACGTCCATGCAAACAGATTGTGCTGGTTAAAGCGCTATTTAACTATGGGCAACTCTATTGTGCTGGGTAAAGCACTATTTAACTATGGGCAACTCTATTGCGCTGGGTAAAGCGCTGCTTAACTGCGGGCAATTATATATCAGGATCCTTTAAAAATATATATTTTCTTCACTGATACATAAGCCATTTCACTGCTTTTTACTAATATTTTAATCATATATGTCAGGTATTATTTCACATACTGATTTAAAATGTAAATAAGAAGGGGAGTGGTGGGACTCGAACCGTGAATGTCTCCTCTTTGTGCAAATGCTCTACCATTACGCTATTGCTATTTGGTGTGATTTGCATAAACATTCTTTTTTATGCTATTCCATGTCTGAATTGCTAACTGCAGCAAAGCAATGGGCACACCCGCGCACACACACGCAAATAGGGGCAGCTATTTCGGGAATTTAAAAAAAATAAAATGAATGTTTTACTTTTTATAACTGTGATGGGGGGTTACAATGTCAGGGAGTGTGGTGTTGGGTGCAAGGACATTTGAGCGGACTCGCTCTTGTGTTTTTTCATTTTACATTTCCAACCTTTGCAGGGGCGTGGACATTTAGACTGCTTGGCAGTCGGACATGCCCCCTGCTTTCCTACACGGTCCGTGTAAGACTTACGGTTGAGTCAGTGTGCCTTCATGAATATTCATGGTACGCTGACGTCATACCATTCAACTGCAGCCTCCGAGTAAGACTTATTAAGTCTTACACAGAGGATTCGTGAATCCGGGGTTTTAACTTTCTAACATAACTTAAGATCCAACAATACATTGGCTATATCCATTTTAAAATTTGGATCAAATGTAAGCCCCTTGATAAAAAGCTTAGAATATCTATTGTCAATATCCACGTGGCTATAATTAAAAATCTTAAAACCTTCATAATTTTTCACAATGCGGATACTATCTTTAATGGTGAAAATTTTTCCCAATAAAAGCCACATTAAAATCTGTATTAAAAACTATAGAACCATCTGGAATATGATTTAAAACCACACCATTCCCACTTTCCACCTCTGCCTTGTTCAGTGGTTCCTGTTGGCATAATTCATATTTCAATGGTGGTGAGATACATATTTCCATACCTCTGGGCAATTCTTCTGGAACACCAAAGAGATGGAAACTGTGCTGGATCCAAAAAATCACCACTACTATTGTATGTATTGTTATATTCCCCATTTTCCTCATGGTTCTCATGATTATTAGAATAAAAATTTCCATCAAAATCACTAACAATGTCAGAATATTCCTGTGGTGATGCCACTTTAATTTTAGGTACTGGGTACACAATACCACTAGAAAATTCATTATTGTCCCTAAGTAATTTATGATTTTTTTAATTTTTAACTTTATCAATGAACTTATTCATATTTATAAAAGCTGTATAATAATCCTCCATACATTAAATCATTCTTAAGTAAAGTGTCCAAATTATTTTATTTATTTATTTGACTGATCTGTCTGACTGGGTCTACAGAACCCATTTTCAGCAGAGGCCCAAGGAGAAAAGCTCCACATACAGTACAATACAAATATAGTATAATCCAATACAATATAAATTACATTAGAAATCTGTGTCTTTCGGCTTTTCCCGGTTAGGGGTCGCCACAGCGGATCTCCGGTCTGCTAATGATTGGTAGTTGATTTTTACATACCGAGTTACCAGCTCTCACACACAACCTTCAACAAAGGTACGCCCATTCACGCATGTCTCCGCACAGAAGACGCTCTAGCTGAGAATTGAACCGGACGTCTTACTGTGAGGTGACAATGCTACCGCAGCACCACCACCGCAGTATCTATACTAAAATAAGTTGAAAAAAACAAACTGTCTTACACGATGTTGCAATATATTAGTACACATCTAGACAATTCTATAGAGTTGAAACATTATAGACAATAATAGTTACTCTCACTGTACATAATGTAGATAGTATCCAAAAAATAGTATGTAGGTAGTGCAATGTGCGACATTGACTGTTATCGTACATGCAAAATAGAATGTTAATTTCAGTTAGGAAAATAGCAGCCAGAAAGTTAGTGATGCAGATAAATAGTGAGAGAGAGTTAAGAAGAATAGAAGCAATAAAGCCTTAAGCTTAAGCTTAGCTTAAAGATATGGTATAGAAATAGAGGAGGAGTTAGAAGAACCTTAGTATCTTGCAGTCTGTAAGGGATTGAAATGTGACAGAAGAGGAGGATGAGGCTAGTGTGACAGAAGAGGAAGACTTGAGCATTAGGCAGGCTTTATGCAGGAACACAAGCATTTATTTTTTAGATGATTTTTAAAGAGACTTTGAAATGGGTTAGGCCAGGCATAGTAGCTAGAGGTAGTGAATTCCAAAGTATAGAGACAGAGTATGAATGCAGAGAGTGACTTTGTTTTCTTGGGGTTTTGAGATAGCTAAGAGATTGTTGTCTTCTGATCGTAGGGATCGATTTGGTGTGTAACGTGTGACTAGACTGGCTAGTGCAGGGCAGGCAGTAGGCTTGAAAATAAGGTTGTACAAGGTGGATAGCTGAATAAAGGCAAGTTCGTTGGGGAATTTAAGCCAGTTTAATTCGAAGAGTGGTTTACAGTGGAGTGTGTGATATTTAGAGTTTGTGGCAAACTTTGAACTTTGTTGTAGCACTGTTCCATCTTGCTTAGGGTAGACGTTTTAAGTTAGGATAGGGGCACCAAAAATAAGGGAGGGAAGTAAAAATGTTTTTGCAAGGTAGTTTTGGTTGTTGCAGTAAATAAATGTTTGTTTCTATATAAGAGTCCCAGTTTTTGATGAGATTTCTTTATATTTGGCTGTATATGGGGGTCAAATGAAAGTTTGTCAATGATAATTATGACAATAATTATGAATTTCATCTAGCAATCTTGACACCTCTTTTTCATTAAATCTGATAATAACTCTCATTATTTGAAAACTGCACTCATGAAATACAGTCAGCTAATAATTTAATAACTCTGCATCTTGCTGTATACCATTTCAGAATGTCCATATTCTTAGCCCTTTGGTGATCCTACCCCGCTTTATTCACTCTTTCAAATAAGCATTGTCTATTTGTAAAGTCTTATATTTCAAAACCTTCTTCTTGAATGTTTTTAATTTATTAGAAAACGTTCCACTCACATCTAAGGTCATGTTCGCCACTTGGAAACCAAAGTGGAAATGGTTTAACCAAGAATTAATATCAACCATAGCATTAAAACCACATAGCAGGTCTGAATTATCATTAAAACCTTGCTCAACTTGCTTTCTTCCTCTGTTGGCCTTGTCAACATGAAGAGCGTTAGGTGATGCCATTCCTCAAGGTGGAAGCTGTTTCAAATAACAACTTGATTCCTGGGCTAGACTCGAGCATCCAACAACATTTTGCTTCCATGTTATAAATTAACTTCACTGTGGTGTTACTATACTTCTGAATAAATCTTGATTTAATAAAGACGATGAAAGGGCTTAACTTATTTTTATGAATAAATGGTTTTGCATATTTGCACTTAAGATGACATTTGAAGCTGAGGAGTGACATTGCATAGGACCTTGGTTTTCATTGGTTCTTTATTCACATTTGATGACAGAGGATGTCCAAATGTGCAGGACCATTTTCAGTGGAGTCCCACCAAGAATCACTCCAAGATAATTTCTGTAACAGGTTTAAATATACTGTAAACAAACACAATTATTTAACAGTTAACTTATTCAAATGACTCAATGTGCAATACAAGTGAGACTTGTTAAAAAAGAATAATCAGAAACTATAAGGATGTCATAGGTTCATAGGTTGGTACTAGGCTATCAGTCCTCGGGCCTATATAAGCCTAACAAGCCATAACAATTCCCTGGATATTTCTTCCCACAATATTTACTTCCCTGGACCCCTGTCTAGCAGGGTGACTGACGTGATCCCCGGGGTGAATTTCCTATCTCCCATCCAATTGTCATGGTTCCTATTGAAGAGAGCCAAGGAGGTGCTCTGCTTGACATGTATGGGCAATCTATTCCAGAGTATGGGGAGTCTCTGGGTCAGGAACCTATCCCTCCAGCATGTTTTGTTTATTGTGATGACAAGGTTTAGATCCCCGGAGCACGTGGCTCTGAGGGATTGGGATTTCTTTAAGTGGAGTATGTCCAACAGCTTAGGGTTTGACATGGCCTTGTATGTTAAGCAGAGGTCGCCTCTGAGTAGATGATATGCCACAGAGTATAGCTGTAGTTTTTTTATACGGTCAGCATAGGGCATCTGCTTTAGGTCTGTGATTCTTTTAACGAGGTATTTCTGCGGCCTTTCCAGTTGTTGCAGATGTCTTGTGAGGTACATACTAAATGGGGCGTTGTACTCTATAATGGGTCTAATGACAGATGAGTACAGTGGGACAATGACCTATTTTTTTCTGGATAAAAAACCCTTAGTGATGAGCTGTGCCACATAGAAGGATTTACTGACTGTTGTGGTGATGTGGATATTGAAGGTGAGACCACTGTCCACCTGTGTTCCTAAGTCTCTTATCACACTTTTGGTGTTTAGTGTACTGCCACCTATGTGGTAATTCATGGGTACATGGTGTTTCCCAAAGGGGATAACTATACACTTCTTGGCATTGAGCTTGAGCCCATGGCTCTGGCACCAAGCATTTGTTTCTGTAAGGCCCTTTTGTAGAATATCCACATCATGTGGAGATTAAATAATGGCTCCCAGTTTGCAGTCATCTGTGCACTTTGTTAGCCAGAGTCCCTTAGTGCTGGCCTGTACTTCAGAGAAGTACATGCCAAACAAGAGCGGTCCCAGGACTGAACCCTGAGGTACTCCACTAGTCACTTGTCTGGAGCTGGATTTGGAGTCGGCTGCTTTTACAGTCTGGGTTCTGTCAGTAAGTCAGTTGGCAACCCATCGAGTAATGTAGGGATTTATGCCCAGCTTAGTAAGTTTATCTATGATTCCAGAGGGGGGATGGTGTCAAAGGCCTCGGCGAGGTCCAGATAGGCTGTGTAGACCGCCTTACTCTTGTCCACAGCTCTGGAGACTGATTCGAAGAAGTCAATCAGGTTCAGAAGACAAGATTGGTCCTTCACAAACCCAAACTGGGTGGGGTACAGTGTTTGAAGGTTGCCAATGTCTTTGTTTATAAGTTCCATGATAATGCATTCCATGCCCTTGCAGATCAGGCTCATCAGACTGATGGGACTGTAGTTCCCAGGATCCAAGGTGGATCCCCCCTTGTGGAGTGGGATAACTGTAGCTGTGTGCCACTCAGTGGGCACAAAGCCTGAGGTGAGGCTATGATTAAACATTACACTTAGGTGAGGTGGCAGCTCATTTTGTAGTTCATGTAGTACACAGCCTGGGATGTTGTTTGGTCCCATGGATGCTGTATTCTTAGCTTTGGAGAGTGCAGTTTCTACCTGTGTGGCCGTGATTACCAGAATTTGGCAATCTTTTGGTATTGAGATGGGCCCTTTAGGGGGTGAGAGGGGGGTGAAGTAGGCACTGAGTCGATCTGCCAGAATATTAGCAATATCCTTAGGATCAGTATATTTAATGCCATTTTGTTGTAGCTCAGAGCAGATCTGAGCATTGCTATTTAGATTTTTGACATAGTTATATAATGCCTTGTGATTGTCTTTGGAATCTTTGGCAATTTTATTTTCATAACTAGCTTTAGTGGATTTTATGAGTGATATCAGCTTCTTACTGAGGCTGGCAAGGGAGTTGTTTGCATCCTGGGAGTTTCCTCTTTTCTGCAAAGGTTTCTTCCTTCTGTTGTATATGTCAGGCACAGAGACAAGTGCAGTTGTTTTTTGTTACACAAGGCACAATTAAAGATGAACAAATTTTAGAAATGCAAGAGAAATGGTTAGCGCAGACCCCCAACTCCCATGGTATAGAGGGGCAGAGTCCTGATTGTGACATAGATGTTCTGAGTTTGATTAGTGACTATAGCACTGAAGGAACTAAGTAGGGATGGGTGGGAAGGAAAGGCAAATGTCAGATCACTTCTTCTAGAAGGATTGTTGTCTCTACTTGTGATCTCGCACTCACTACAGTGATAGATATAGTGCTGTAATTCCAATGCAGATAGCCCCTGAATTCAGCTTACTGTGGGGGTTGGGGGTGCAAGCTATTGATATTATGAGCAGCGAGGCATGTAACATTAAGATGTCTCATGCACTTAGGGCATAACAAAATCATTGGCATACATGGACAGTGCAAGTACTGCTGCTGGGTTGCTACATTCTTCTTCCACTTCCCCCTTCCTAATTGTCCAATGGCCATGGCAGTCCCAGTAGTGAGGGAACAGTAAAGGAAACACTAAAATTAGGAGAAATTGGAGCAAACCTGAAAAACCAGTAGACAGCAGGAAAGGTACATATGCAATGGGGCAAACAAAAATGGAAAGTACATAAACTGAGCATCAGAAAGAAGAATGATCTCAAAATATCTAATAACACTTAATGTAAATTACTGGTTTCTGTATTATAGCCAGATAAAAAATACAGGTGGCATAGCAAAGGTAAGTTTTTCTTTTTCTACTGAAATAAATTTAAGTACATCAGAAGAGTTATAACTTGATATTTCCGATAATATTCATCACTCTGTTGTGCCTAAATACTCAGTCCCTGTCGTCATTACATATGTCCCAAGCAATGCAGATATACCCATATCTATCTATCTATCTATCTATCTATCTATCTATCTATCTATCTATCTATCTATCTATCTATCTAACCAGTACATCCTTAGGTGGTTAAATATATTATACAAAGTTCTGAGCTGTTCTAGCATAATAGTTTTTATTCAGTCTTTCTCCATCCACAAGTGGTGGGGATTCATTCTTCTTCTTCTACCAGTCCTAAATATCTGTCCCCTCTACATGAAATGATCACATACACTTTGCACCTCCTCTATATATTTATCCTAAGAACACATCACTATATGCCACATGACATATAAATGTGAACAAGATGTGAAAATAACAACACAAATAGAAAAAAATTAAAATCATAATTTTGTTTGCCTTCTTTTTAAACACTTGTAATTGAGATATGATCATTCAAGCCTGGTGGTGCCCAAGAATTTAATTGGAGCATCTAAAGTAGTTCTGTACATTCTGAAGTGCTTCCCCAGTTACTGCCCCTGTTACAATACAGACATTTCTTCAATATAAAAAAACATAAATTTCCTACCCACGCACAAAATAATGCTTGGGAAGGGCATTCTTATTTTAATAAAATGAGAGTGTTGTTAGATTCTTTGTTCTACTCTCCTTTTTGTTCTACCTATATAGAATGCTTCACAAAATAGGCACATGGCAACATATACATAAAATGTCTTACTTAGTACAATCACACCTCATGTTGACTGCAACACAGGACACCACCAGACTTGAATGACTATATCTTAATTGCAAGTGTTTTAAAGAGAAAGGCAGCAAAGTTATGACTTTAATTTTTCTATACAAGTTATCTTCTCATCGTGTTCATGTTGTATTGTCACTTTGAAGAATTCAAGGAATTTAATTGATTGAATGCATATAAGGGTATAACTCAGGTAATTTCTTTTATTCAGAGAAAAGTACAAAATAAATACTGTTGTTAATGGAAACGTTTTTGTATCACTGTGATGCTTTCCTGGATTCTGGGCAATTATTGCTTTTGTTATATGCCGTAGTAAATATAGGACTAATGGATGCATCATCTTCCTATCTATTGCCCCCTTGCTTCAAACAAAATTAACCTTCTTTCACCATGTGTTTATATCTTCCATGCTTTCTTCCACAATTCCAACCAAATATCTCTTCCAAGTTCTGAAACTGTTGGGTATATTTGAATCCCTATGTACTTTTATTAACCCCCTTTGAAAACTACCAACTCAACCTGTCTGATATCCCCTAGTTCTTTCCCTTACATAATTACAAGGATCTTCTTAATGTAATGGCATAGATGTGTCTCCTCTTCTAACTGCCTGAAGATTTCAAGAACCTATGGAAGAACTACCCCAATATTCTCAAGCAGTAACATACAGTCATTAGCAAATGCATTTAAACTGCTTTTTTATGTTTTTTCCAATTCCTCAAAATACATTTGTATTCTTTATGCAAGTTTATTTATAGCTATCAAAAAAAGTTATGTTAAAATGTGCACCCCTGCTGTTTTCCTTTGTTGAGGGCAACCTGATTAGAAGACCCCTCCCACATTCACTAAAATTTGCATCCTATGCTTTTTATGCTATGCAGTATCTGCCTTAGCAAAATAGCTACTTTTAACTAACTTCTCCACTGTAAGCTACAGAAATTCCTAACTCTGAATAATAAAAAGACTGCTGAATAACCATCAACTCCTCCCTCAATTTTCCTCCCCTCTCCTTTCTGTCTATGTTGTAAAAAAGTGGTAATGATCCACTGATGACTTTTTATTTACAAACCCTGCCTGATTTTTGTTTCTTCAAGATGGACAACACTCTTTCTAGATTGACTGTAAAAGCTTTAGTGAATATATTAGCACCCATGTTACAATGGGATATAAGCCAGACACTCGCTGTTTTTTTGGGATGCCATTTGCCCTTATGAAGAATTAATCTGCAGTGTTCTGCTTGAGCTCAGGAAACAGGCCTTCCAACACAATCTCATTAAATACAGCAGCCATCTGCACAAGCACATCTAATTCTTCTTCCTTATAGAAACCAGAGGAAAACCCACTGGAGTCTACTGCCTTCACCTTTTTCATATGTTGAATAGCTGTCCAGATTTCCCCATACCCCTATTTTCCTATTCACTACCTTCTCTTCTTGTTAACAAGAGCGGCACAGTGGTGCAGTGGTTAACATTGTCGCCTCACAGCAAGAGGTTCTCTGGTTTGATTCCCGGCTGGGGTGCCTTCTGTGTGGAGTTTGCATGTTCTCCCTGTGTTCGCGTGGGTTTCCTCCGGGTACTCTGGTTTCCTCCCACATTCCAAAGACATGCATCTGGAGCATTTCTCCCCAGGCCTCCGCTGAAAACAGGCTCTGTGGAACCTAGTCAGACATTCCCGGTCAACAAATGTTAAATAAATAAAAATAAATAATAAATAACAATATCAAACATCCCACGCATTAAATTGATCCCCTGTAATGGGCTGGTTTGTATAACATCTGATGCAAAGGTCATGAATCACTCTTATTCTCTCACTTTTCAAATACCTTTTCTCTTCTTTATTCTTTATCACCCTCATCTATTCCTTAACTATCATTTTACCTTCCACATTAAAAGTTTCAAATCCATTTATCTTCTTGCCCACCATGCTGCCCCCTTTCTTCCTAATTCAGCCTCAGTCTATAACTCCTTCAGATGGTAGATATGTCCCTTTGTTTTCTGAATTAATTCTACACATTTTTCTGTCCTGGTAAAGTCTCTGCTGCAACCGTTATCCATTCCTTGTCTTACTGTCCCTCACTCTATTCAATCTACCTGCATCCCCCATTTTTATTCCTTTCCTTATTGCTTTTAGACCATCCCATTTCCTATTCATTATACTACCACTTTCATTACTACTTCCTGCTACTTTTTCCTGTATCATACCTTTTAGCCATCTTAACTGCTTTCCTTCTATCTCCATCACCCCCCTCCGCCTCGGCTTATACAGTTATTACCCGTCAGAGAGGTTTCTTTGCAGAATGTCCACAAAGTGAGAAAATGGAAGCTTTGTTATATGGATACCAATAGTAATGTGCAAACAGTTACAATGTTTTTAGTCTCATTAGGCTTTTACAAAGGTTAGGCATATTTTTATCAACCAGAGGAGAAATTGTGGATAGTAATTAATAAAGAGCTGAAGGACTTTATCTGAGGGGAAGATAGCAAGAGTCAAGTGACATAAGTTGATTTTTCCAGTAGAAAACTATAATTCAAAGTGGAGAGGGATGATGATGAAATGGGAGGAAGCTCAGGAAAACAGGAGCGACTGGGATTTTTGGATGCAGGCCTTTAAGTAGAATAACATTAATCATACAGAACATTGTACCTATAAAGTAGCAGAAAGTATCCTAAGATCTAAGCCAACACAGGAATGGAGAAAGAAGATTCTGCCAATAGGGATCACTGCAATTAGAGATACAGACAATAGGAAGAGGGGGCTGGAATTTAGTGGAGAAAACTGGTAAAGGAACCAAGGTATTGGGAGCAAATAACTAAACAGGGAAAGATGATAGAATGGGAAGACACCAAAGATTTATTTGGACTGCAGATTAGAAATTGCCTTCCTTATCAAGGATTGATATCAGAGTATAGGCAAAGAGAAAGAAATATGGGGTCCTAAACAAAAGACCAGCACTGGTATAGGTTTTAGTAGACTTTAGAACAGAAGCTGCCATTAAAGAAAAAATAATCAGTATAGCATATAAAATATTGCATGATAACTATAAGAATCAATCAGGGGAGGTTAGAAAGGATTGGGAAGAGAGACTGGATAAGCAATTCATAAAGAAACAATAGGAAGATATATGTATGTCTTCCAAATATGCAACAAAATGTAGAAGATTTAGGGCTTTTGCTTGGAAATGTATACATAGCTATTTTTATACCACCAGTAGACTCCAGAGAATTTTTCCACAGGTGGACAGCAAATGTTGGAGGTGTGACCAGGAAGTAAGAGGTAATAAGGAACATATTTTCCTGGGAGTGCAGTGAGATGACAGACTTTAAGGATTCCCTGTGGGATGCACTGTTGGAAATGCTGGATGGACAGACTGGTGTAACAAGGGAGATGATTTTTCTGAGCTATGATACAGAATCGGAATTGCCTAGACTTGGTAAGGCCTTGCTGTATCTAATTATGATCGCTGCCAAAAAAGCAATAACTAGAAAATGGAAATCAAAATCTAAACCAACTATACTAGAAGTGGTGAATATAGTAATAGAGATAAAACAACTGGGACTGAGATATTTAGAAAAGTGTATGAGCAAACTACATATAATAAAATGGGAACTGTGGGAACAATACATACAGAGGGTAATGTTTGACTGAAAGTGATTGGGTAGATTATACATGATGTATAATATTTCCAAGAGTGTGTCAGTATGGTTTTGGTTTGTTTTCATTTATATAGATGTATGATTACCTATGTCGTAAGTGATGGTTTAATAAAGATGTTTGTTGTTTAAAAAGAAAGACGTGAATTGAATAATTTATGCAATGTTGCTTAGGTTATGTGATATATAGCAACATATATGAAATATCATTTTTGTAAATGTGAACTCGTTAATACAGTTTGATTACTTTTATATATATCTAAATTTGCCTATATCACAAGTGATAACAAAGGTGTTTAAAAAAATGTCCACTAAGTAACTTTCCCCCATACTCATAATAACCAGCAACACAGCAAGACTATTAGCCAGGAAACCTACTGTTTCACTGTGGTCAGCTGATCAACATTCAGAATTTCATCATGGGAAGGTCGTCGGCATTGATTTTATACATGTACAGTGCAATATTTATATATGTACATGTATAGCAGTCATGTTGTGGAAACCCGCCTAATATAGGGGTACAAAAGGACTTACCATTGCAAAAGAAAATGTTTGTGCTTTTTGACCTTAGGTGTTTCATTGTTTTAAGTAGCAACCTTCCAAGGTTTTAGACATTTTGGGGTGGTGTAAGCATGTATCAATAAACTGAGAGATGACTATTCAGAGTAAACTCCTACTGGCTTCCTTTCCTCCCTTGAACCCATCCAGACCTCCAAACATCCACTAGGCTGTTCTTTTCCATTTCCCTTTTGAGATCTTTCTGTCATTTCTTATGAAACACCATTCTACAACATAACCCATCAGGTTCTTATACTATAACATAATTAAAATACTTTCCTAGGTCAGCTTACCACACAGCTGTACTCTGACTGAAAATGGCAGACAGCTGATTATTTTTGCTTCTTCCCCTGGGTGTACTTAACATACTGGTTGACATAGCTGGCTTTAGGCACCAGCCAACCCTGTAGTCGCTGGGGTCCCCTCTGTTCCTGGGGGCCCCCAACCATAGCAAGTTATCTTATCTTGATATTTTATAACATGTCTGTCAAACCAATAAAAGCTAATACAGCAATCTTGTATCCTTAATAAACCAGCTGGGTAATGAATCTAATTTACATGTACTAGACATACTCCACAAACTGAGAACCACAAACCAAAAAAGGAGTGGAGCCAGACCACAGAAGTTCAACAAAACGAGTTTAATGCCACAAAATTTAAAACAGCCAAAGTTTAAGTGTTTCATCAGAGTGTAACACAGAGTTCTTCTCTTCTACACTCTGACGAAAGTGCTTAAACTTTGGCTGTTTTAAATTTTGTGGCATTAAACTCGTTCGGTTGAACTTCTGTGATCCGGCTCCGCTCCTTTTTTTGGTTTCTAATTTATATGTCCTTTAAAATTGAAACATATTTCTGGTTATATTAACAGTGTTATCAAGTAATAGGCTTCACAATTCCATTAAATATTTTGCCACTGGCATAGTGCCTCTAGTTTAGTTAAACCCTGATGGTGGACTTTCTTTCCACTAAAACTAACATAACCATCTTTAGGTACCTGCATTACCTATGGCTGCTGGGGGAGGGGTGGGGGCCTTAATCACTAGAGAGATCAACAGCACAGAGTGATTGATCTCAGTGCAAACCTTGGGTTTTAAGAAGATCTGATGGTTTCAGTTTTCAGGAATGGTTTTCTCTTTCTGGAAGTTTTATAAATACAGACAGAACAACAAATTCTATAACTCTCAACATCTTTGCTGAAGAATTCAGCCAGTGTCATGAATAGCAGAATAAAGGCTCCAAATCAGAAACATGTCAAATATTATTCTGATTCACTTAAAAAAGTTAATAGAATAACACCTTTTTCATCAACATGTATTTTTTTGGACAATAAGTATAAAACTCTGTCTGGATTTATTGAGTGTCTGTAATCCTGAATGATTTATAGGAAGTCAAACTTTTTAAGATGGACAGAGCAAAATTGTGAGCAAAATCTGTGAAATCAGGGACTGCGACAAATATGCTTTACACTTCAATGAGGTAAATAAAAGTGAATTACCCCTGCTGCTGTTTGATGACTGCTAAACAGCAGTCTCTGATCTAGTGTGGCTATACCTGTGTTGCAAATTGTATTGCTATTTGCTGAAATAAGTATAAAACTGGTATTGTTATGGCTTATGCTTGTGTGTGTCTTAAAAATATCACTAATTTTTATCTGTGCACACACCAAATAATGCCAGGACATATACATTATTCTTCTGGCTATCAGTAAAATATGCAGATAACAAGTAATTATATTTCATTTTCAAAGGTATGGCATAAAATATATCACAGAACATTCAGAGACAAATCTTCTAGAAGTCCAGTGGCCCCTACTCCCCAGACTGTATAACTGGATACATGGGATTACCTTAATCATCCTTGACTGTGTGGGGACCCCACAAAAGCTGTTGCTGGTTGGAGAAAAAAAATATTATTTGATTATACTCTTTAACCTGAATAGGGCTATGATATGACCCTGTTAGGATAAAGCTGATAATGACCTCTGCTCTCAACCACACCCATTCTAAAACTAGCCCTGCTCAGATGTGTGTGTTTACAGAAAGCTGCTGTAGGTTATATGGGGGGGGGGCTTGGAGGTAGTTTAGTTATTAATTATTCAATTTTCATCACAGACAAACCTTAGAGACGTACGCTAGAGGTCATTATAGGTTTGGGCTGAAGACAGTGTGGTCATTGTTTCTTTTGCTTTTCTCACAGACCACAGAGATGTACAAGGTTATTATAGCTTGTGTAGGGGTAGTATACTGTCTAGCAGCAACAAAGTGGAATACATTACTGCAATCATTATTTTTTTTCACTTTCGTCATGATCACCTTAATCATAACTTCTATTCAAGGTGACGTAAAAAGAAAATAAAAAAATGCAGTTGAGAACATATAGAAAGTTACGGCTTATTGAAAAACTAAAGAGTAAAGGAAAATGTGAGAAAAGGAAGAAAAAACGTAATTTGCATGGTGTGGCAAGGCCAAGATAGGAGGAAACACAGGAGAGGACTAGTGTGTGTGTGTGTGTGTGTGTGTGTGTGTGTGTGTGTGTGTGTGTGTGTGTGTGTGTGTGTGTGTGTGTGTGTGTGTGTGTGTGTGTGTGTGTGTGTGTGTGTGTGTGTGTGTGGGTGTGTGTGGGTGTGTGTGGGTGTGTGTGTGTGGGTGTGTGGCCGGGGGGGCTAGGGCTCCACTTCATCCAAGTCCAGACCTGTACACAGAGCTGTTGTAATGTATCACTTTTGCAGCCAAATGCCAGTAACTGTAAATGTCCCTTTGTGAGATGAGCCAACATAATGTGGTACACAGGCCTGTTGTAATGTAACAGTATTACAGTATTATAGCTATAGGTCAGTTTGTGCATACTGCACCTAGTTTGCAGCATGAACTAAAAGGTTGTTTAGAAGGGGTGGCAGTGACAGGGTGATACTTAGGAAGTGCATAGGGGCCCCCAACATGACAATTGCTGAGGTCCCCCAAAAAGCTAACACCGGCCCTGCTTGTTGATGCCCTTCTTTCTCCTGACATGCATAACAGCCCCCAAGCACCTCAGCATAGCATCCTCCCTAACACTTTTGGAGTGATAATAACAAACTAGTGCAGATTCTCATCCCTCAGATTCACATCACACTACTCTTCACTTCTACTCTATAGTGTATTCCACATTTTTTATTCCATCCTAGCCAATTTCTACTTAAAATACCAACATTTTCTCGCAGTTTCACACATAAATACTCCACCCAATTAAATTTGTTCTTTGTGATTTACTCAACTATTCCTTCTTAAATTTTAACTCTTGCAAATATATCACATCCATAGCAAATGAAGGTTTAAGGAGTCAAACCGTGTATCCTTGACTACAGCAACAATACTTGCCAGATGAATCAGGATTAATGATTCCAGACATAGCTAGATAATAGCTTTGTTGATGAAAGATTGTCAAATCCTAATTCTTTCTGTGGTTTGTTATAACAGAAATGGTCAGAATGCTTGTGGAAACCTCAGACTCAGATAAATTAGTTTTTATGAAAGAAATCCATAGCTGAATCCTGTTCATTGTGTGAAATCAGTAAGATAAAGTCATATACTTTGCTGTATGCTAAGAACAAGACTCTAACCAGGAAGCCAAAGACCACAGCAAATGAATCGAACAATGATAGAAACCACTCTAGTTTGCAGTTGTTGTAGAAAGAAACACTCCTTTATTGGTAAAACCACTGCAATTCATGGTTAAATACTTGTGTGTGTGTGTGTGTGTGTGTGTGTGTGTGTGTGTGTGAGTGTGTGTATCTGTGTGTGTGTGTGTGTGTGTGTGTGTGTGTGTGTGTGTGTGTGTGTGTGTGTGTGTGTGTGTGTGTGTGTTGAACTCATGCAGGGTTTCTGCTGACATTCCAAGGACCACATTTACAATCCTCAAAAAAAGCAAAACTGAAAGTGACAATCCCAGTGATATATACTATGCTTGTGTTTGAAGATTATTCTTTTTACTCCGAGATACAGTAATTTCAGATTTAATATATGTGAGTAGTATAGTGTGGAGCACAACACCCCCATGAAGTAACCACCCCCCATAAAAATGTTTCAATGACTTTATGTCAAATTTCAACATATATTCTTTAATTTGAACAAATGAATTTTGTTTTTTATATTTGTGAGATTTACGTGAGCTTTACATTTGCAATAGAAAACCATAAATGCAAGTGTTACCGATGCTTACATGGGTCTATGATTAGTCTATCAGTGTTATTTCCTTTCTCTTTCAATTGCAGTGATCTCAGAGATCATTACTTTATATTGAGGTTGCAGTGGGAGATATTCACTGCTTAGAAGGTGTAGGGTGTCTTTGTTCCCCCCACATTGCAGTTTATGTTTTGATGCAAACTGTCTTACCTTAGGCCAGTTTCCTTTTCTCACATTTGGTATTTATTTGTTTTTGCTTTCACAGTCTGGGTACAGTAAACCCATGTTCAGTAGTGGGAAAGTTTGACTTAAATGTTGGCATTTTAAAAAGAATACAATTTATTGTGCAAGAAGGGGGAGTGCAAGAACCTAGATATAATTTGTCAGGTTAATAGTGGTTAGGAAATATTAGACAGAGGTTAGTTGGATAAATAAAATGCAAAAAGCATGTTTTTACTGGTGAAAGTTAAGAATGATCTCCATAAAAGACCAGGGTTGTTCAGTTATTCTACAATACAGTTAGTCATTTGGCATTTTTAATACTAACTGAGAAAAGTATAGCATTTAGGCAAGTATTAGGCTATCTGCCCTTGTGTGCCATTTTAAGGCTAGCCAATTTCTCTCAAAGGTGAATCAAACCCTGCACTTAGTGTGTGTGAAGGAAACTCCTTGACCATTATGCCATCCTGCTCTTTAATACCATGTTGCTACACTTCTCTTGTTACATAATCAACTATGCTTCCTCTTTGCTATCAAATATTTATTTTAAGATACACAGTGCCTGCACAACTGATGTGACTAATTTATACCCACTTTTTAACCTTTCACAGCCCTGTTTACGTGCATTAGTGACCACGTAGCATATGGTTTGGGTCTGTTCTAAAATGTTGCTCTTAATGGTTTATTGGAAACCATGGTGTTGGGAAGCTGCTAGAAGGCACACTTTCTTTGATTAGTGTTATTTGACATGTCTGTGGTGTAGTGCAGTTATGTCCCCTGAGATTCAACTGAAAACAAGCCTGCTGACAGTCTGGTTAACAGAATATATAAACAAAACAAAGTTGCACAGCACAGCATGGTTACTTTTTATACGTCTATCTGTCTGAGCCTAGATGTAATGTTGTTAGATGAAAAGTATCAGCTTCTGCTTTACTTCTAAAAACATTGAAGCTCTTATTTTAATTCCAACTTTCCCACTTCAGCTATAAACTTATGCACTTGCCTTGTCCACCTCTGTCGTTGTCTCCCGCATGCTCTGCTTGCATTTGTTACCTATTATTACTCCCTTACTCATTTGACCAATGCTCAACTTTACCTTAGAACTTTGGTTTACAACAAGGGGCCTTTCCGGATGTGTAGAGCATGACACTCCATGATGTTTCAGTTATACTTCTGATGTTAGTTCATCTTAAACAATAGAACCTCTAGTGTATTTTTGTCATCATAAGCCTTGGTGTCTGATTATTTTCTTCACAGTCACTTTCTTACATCAGGTACACTGTTTACCTTGTTAGAAATCCAGTCTAATAAATTGCTGGGCTGACTGGTGTCCTTTTATGTATCTATGTATGCTGTCTGTAGAATTTGTTTCCTAATAAAATTGCATTCTGGTCAACATGTTTAATCTGCTTCTGGGCTTTCTATACTGAAGTATTGGCAGCAAGTATCAACCATCACATACATGAAAATTAACATTCATTTTGCAGTGTATCAAATAAAATTAGGATTTCTACTTTCCATTACCAATAGCCTGATAAAGTGTCAATATTCTATTTCTTATGTATAGTTAATTAAAATTTTACTGGATGTTGTAAGTGCTCATTTACAGCAAACATGCGGAAGCCTGCATAATAACTAATGGCTATATGCCCAGCACTTTCAGATTATTTGTGTTACATTTCTGAATCCCAGAGTCAGACAGTTTTGTTTTTGATGGTCAGAATTTGGACAGCTAGGAAGCTTAGGTCAGCCTACCACACAGCTGTACTCTGACTGAAAATGACAGACAGCTGATTATTTTTGCTTCTTCCCCTGGGTGTACTTAACATGCCTGTTGATGTTTTTCAGTAGCACCTGCCACTTAGTGGTTTCATGCAAAGCAGGATTATGATCTGCAAAAGTATTAAGGGTTTACGAGAGCTGGACGGAGACACTGTTATGATTGTTTGCACTGCTGCCAGAAACATAGCTTTACAGGAGCAAACGGTTACAGTCAGTTTTAACATATAGTAGTGTTTCATGTAGGCAGAAGATATCAAGATATGATGCCACATATATGAATCTGGTAAATGTGACTTAGAAATAATTCCAATCCAGAAATCACCTGATGAAGTACACAGAAGTTTGTTTTCTGAGACAGATCCGTATTCACATCCCACCATAGATATTGATATGGCCAAGACAGTTTGTATGTCCAGTCAGGACAGGTAAATGTAACAAAAAATGAAAACTGAAAGACATTTAAGTTTTAAAAATATATGGATAGCTTAATCTCACTTGTAGTAACTTTATTATTAAAACTGTGATATGAAAGCACTGCCATTTCTTTAAATGGATACTGTTTTTAGGATGCAACACACAGTTCATTTACTACAACCATGCTAAGATATAAGATATTAAAAAAAAACTTTACATAAGTATGTAATACAAAATCCCATCCTGGACAAAAAATCTGATATCAGAAAAAAAATGAAGGACTAATAATGATGATGTGTCAGACTCATAGTTACGAACTCGACAATCAGTCTAGAAACCACTACAAGCCTAGCAAATAAATGATACAGAATATCATCCCCCAGCCTCAAGAAAGACAAGACAGTATGAAATGGGGAGAGGTTGAGGCTGCCCATTTTATTTTCTCAGCTTTCTGTGAAGGTGACAGTGGTGCTACTCTGCTCAACATCAACACGGAGTGAAAGTTTGTTCCAGATGCAGGGATACAGTAGGATATGAACCTATCACAGTAATGTGTCTTATTTATTTGTAGATGAGGATTTACTTCTTTTAACTGGGTATTTGATGAACATTTTTTTCTGCTGAGAAATAAGAAGTCAAGATGGTTGAATCTTTCATGGCTAGAAAGACTAGACATAGACCTTCATGGAGGAGTCTACAAGAGTCTGAATTCAGGAAAATGGAAAACAGAGGAACAGAGAGAGAGAGAGAGAGAGAGAGACAGAGCTGCCAGTCTATCTGGATAACTATAGGTCTTGATGCTACTGGTCTGTTTTAATTAGGAATTTCTAAAATATTTCAAGATGAGTGATATGCAAAGACAAATACATGCCAAATGCAGCATTATATTCAATAATAGGTGTGATGAGATATGAGTAAAGGGAAATCTTTAGATCTAGAAGAGATGTTGAAAATCTGATGAGCCAGACAGCAGATTTTGTGAACTACTGCAAAGCCATGCTGTTGAAATGATAAGCACTTACCAACAAGAGTGCCTATGTCCCTTATTGCTGTGTCTGACTGGAGGAATGTGTCATGTATGTGCTATGATATGGAAATATTTTGTTTAATAAAGTGATTTATTCTACATTTTTCATGCTTGAGGCCATTTTCCTTGTACCTATTGTTAAGATGGTCCAACCCATGCTGGAAAAATGGTGAGTCAGTGGAAGGTCAAATACCACCCCAAACTTAGAATCATTTGCAAACTTACTTAACTACAGACCAGGAATGTTGTTCTGAAGGTCAGAGAAATACATGTCAGACAGGAGATGGCACATCACTGAGCTCTGTGGAACACTACTGTTAACTTTTTTTTGCTTACAGAAGTAGTGCCTGTGAGTAACCACATGGGTTCTGTCAGACAACCTGTTAGCTATCTACCACGTAAGGATTTATATTCAGGTTTACATGTCTGCCAGTAATACCTACTAGGAGAATAGCATCAAAGGCCTTGGCCAGGTCCAAATATGCTATTTCCACTGTACAACCATTGTCCACTACCTTGGAGAATTTTTCAAAGGAATTAATAAGATGAAAGAGTGAGGGCCTGCTTTTGACAAAGCTGAATTGATAAGGGTCCATGGTTAAGAGATTTTAAATGTCCAGATTAATGATGTCTGAAATAATACATTGCGTAGCTTTACATATGGAGCTAGTAAGACCAATAAGTCTACAGTTACTAAGGTCTGTAGCTGGGCTAGCCTTATATAATGTTATTACACTGTTTTTGTTTTTTTCAGTCCTTGGAAATGTAACCACTATACAGGCTTAGGGATTCATATAAAGCAGCGCTTCCCAACCACTGGGCCATGCATCATCTGGTGCCAGGCCATACAGAAAGAATTAAAAAACTTTTTATGTTGGGCACCCGACTGTTCAGAAAAAAGTGTATATGTGTATGTATGTGTATGAGTGTGTTTATTTTTCTTTCTGCATGTGTTTGTGAATGCATGCATAAAAGAACAATGTATGTGTGTTAAAGCAAAACAGATTTTGTGTGTGTGTGTGTATGAGAGAGAGTGACAGTAAAATTGACTGAGCCGTTATTTTACACTTGCTAAGCAGCACTTTTGCTTAGTGAGTGTAAAATAAAAATAAACAAAACCGAAAAGTGCGTGTGTGTGTGTGTGTGTGTGTGTGTGCGTGTGTGTGTGTGCGTGTGTGTGTGTGTGTGTGTGTGTGTGTGTGTGTGTGTGTGTGTGTGTGTGTGTGTGTGTGTGTGTGTGTGTGTGTGTGTGTGTGTGTGTGTGTGTGTGTGTGTGTGTGTGTGTGTGTGTGTGTGTGTGTGTGTGTGCATGTGGGTGAGAGAGGGAGAGAGTGAAGAGTGAGAGTGATCCCTGGCAGCAGCAGCATCAGTTAAGAGGTTTGCATATATCTCGAATATACCTCTCAAACTTTCTGCACAAGAAATCTGGACAGATCCACAAATAACAGGGGTCAATCGACCAAAAATAATGACAGATTTTAAATATTGCTGTTATAAATTTAGAAAAATGCTAGAGCAGCAGGGTTTCCATTAGCATGTATTATCTGAACAACATGAAGTCTGACTCTCAAATGACTAAAATTAATTAATGACTTCAATCCCCAGTCATTTGCCAGAAAACTACACATGTTTTTGTGGATGGGACCAAACATATGAGAAAAAAATCTGGACAGTCTGCAAAAATCGGGACAGTTGAAAAGTATGCTCTGTTTCCTCTTAGCTCAAAATATCTGGATAAACTTAAAATAAATGGAAGGCCAAGGCTCAAAATATGAATATATTTTACTTGATTATTAGGATTTGTGTTACCATACATTTTCTGAAACAGAGATGTGCATGAGAGAGTGAATGAGAGTGACAGTTAAGAGGTTTGCATACATCTGGACCTTTCAGCTGAAGAAATCTGGATAAACCCTAAAATAAAATAAAGAGGGAACAGAGGCTCAAAAATAGGAACAACATTTAATTACTGCTCTTATAAAATTACAAACTTGCTTAAATAAAAGGATTTCTGCTAATATGAATTTCTTAAGAAAATAATAGCCTGAAACTCAAATGTATGCCATTATTTATTAACTTCAATCTTCAATGACTGGCAACAAACCAAACGTTTTAGGAGTAAGGCACCAAAAAATAAAGTAAATGCCTGGATGTTTTTTGAAATGTTATATTTTGGACGTAAAATGCTTTTTACAACACCAGTAACATATACTACAGCAAGTTTGAAACATTAGGTGCAGGAACTATTTTACATAAAAAATATATAAAAAAAAATAATATAACACTTAAAAATATAAATAAGTTCAGCACAACAATTTTACTGAGAGCCCATTCTCTAAGTGCAATAATGCCTTCCATGGTGTGTATTAATGTGTAATTAATGCAGTCCCAGGGGTGTAGAGGCGCTCTACCATTAACTAGACATTAAGACACACCCAGGAAGGCATTATTGCTTGCTTATTATGCATTTGTGATAGCCGGACCCTGGACAATTGTCTTACATGAAACCGGTCAACAGTGCAAAAAAGGTTGGAGACCACTGATATAAAGCATACTTGTTACTAATAAACGGACAACTTCGTATGTTATCAGGGCCAATGGATGAGGTGTTCTTAGGGTTTGAGAAGGCTAAGATGACTTGTTTTTAGCTATGAAAGAGGGCGCCTGAGATTTTGGAATGTACGGAATAGTTATAACTTTGGATGGATTAAAATTTGCGCCAAATTTGTCAGCTGGGATATCAGTTATTTCTTTTGGGTTAAAGTGTACAGCATTATGATGGGCTGGCATGTTGAACAGAATTCACTGAAAGTAAGAGTCACCGAGTGCTTAGCTTCCCCTTCATATGTTTGTTGTGGCAGCTGTATGTGTATTATTATACACTGACTTCAATTTAAAATACAGCAAGGGAAAGGATAAGGAAACACGAAAAGCAAAACTGGAATAATAATGTCAGCAAATGTATTACAAGCTAAAGATAACATTTTCTATCCCATTCTAAGTTAGCTGTTTGGTATGAAGCTTTAGCAATTTGCATTTACCACAACAGGCCAAATAAATAAGTTCTATTAGTAAACCAGGGTTAGGATCACTGAATTGCTGTTATCTCCATATCTGCACAGCTGCTCCACTTTCATGTTATCAGTCTGCTCAGTTTTTTTATTATCTTCCTCTAGAAATTGTTAACTTTCACACATGCCCACCACAGATATATTATCTGCACCTTCTTCTGCATATCTCCTGCTATTACCATCCACTGTTAATCCTGTCCTTTTAAGAACATCTGTGTTTTTTTGCCATCTTTTTAATATTCTATTCTGAATTTCCCACACTGGTCCCACCCTTTACGTTTCCTGCATGTCTCCTATAGCACTCATCAGAAACCATCACCTAATCACCTTCCTTCTTCAATACATCATTTCTCCTGCCTGTTAGCAGATTTTCTCAGTTTTCTCTCCCTCCTGTGTCTCAGTAAATATTATTCCATCTTACTTACCTCATTCTCAACCAGTTAAGTGTTTACTATTATATATTTTCATCAAAGATATTTTCAAAGAAGGTGATCCAATCACTGCCAGTTGACAATAGAATTTATGATATATTTTTTTCTGTGATAGTGTATGCCTACATGACCCTTATACCTCCTGCCCCAGTCCCTATATAACTAAGTCTGAGATCTCATAGCCACAGATTAAAGATAAACCTTAATTGTCTCAAGGCTAGGTAAATGCATCTTGTGCAGTTGTACTCTGCTCCAGATTTCACAGTGTTTACCCATCTCATCAACAGAGGCACATGTCTTGGTTTGTCAGTCAGATTCTTGTATTTTCAAGCAAACTTCTGAGTGCTTAGCTGGTCCATAATCAGAAGATATAGAAGTATTTCAAATGAGTTAACTTGTTCATAAGTTCATAGGAGTTTACTAGGCTAACAAGTACAAGGGCCTTTTTTAGGCTTAGAACACCATACTTTGTCTCTGTGAATCAAACACCTTAACCATTATACCAATCCCTAATCATTTATGGCTAATGTCTCTTTAAAAGACCACAAAACAACAGTCACAACTAGGCCATAAGGATGCCTTTCACTAGAAAATCAAGCAGCAAACTCTTTACTGTAAAAGTTTTGATTTCATATACAAAATAGAATTGTGGTAACACAAGGAGAGAAATATAAAAAGGTTTCATGTGAGCAGATTGTTGACTGAAAAACCATGTCTGCATGTTATTTCAAATTACTTATTGTTGATAACCTCAGGATGTAAAAAAGTCCAACAAACCTATTATTCAAACACCTTGTTATAACTTTTTCTGCCATCTAGGATAACCAAATTCCAAATAATAGTCAGAGATGAACAGAAAGGAAAAAAAAACAACAGTAGCTCTGTTAAAGTACAATCCTCAGTGGTTAGATGTATCTCAAATATAAATAAAATATAAATAATTCTGTGCATGTGTACAATAATGATCACCCACAAGCATGCGACTGACTGCCTGCTTTGCTTCCCTCTGACCCCAAATTTTCTGGCCTTACATCCTGCAATTTATTCTATCTACTCCACAACTCTTTTCAATGACACACTCCACACCCCTTAGGATGCATTTAGAAAATGATATTCACATAATGTCATCCTTGTATTTCTATTTCTAGCACTTGTTCCCTTCAGATGCATATTTGATTTTATCTACCTCACCTGTCAACATGCTAGCTCAGAGGAACTATAAACATTACTACCTCATTCCTAAATTAGGCAATGGCATTAACAACATTTTTTCTAGCCACCTTCTCCAGGGTACATTGCTACTCTTCTCTGTCATTCTCCTCCTTTCTCATATCATTTTTGTGCCAACATAAATAACCCACAAACAACTCCAGACCTTCCTCTTCTAAATGAGCTTCATCTCCTTATCCTTCTTCTCCTACCCTTCCCATCTCTATTGAACAGCTTTACAACTCAAACACCCTTACAGTACACTCACCTTGCCTCCACTAAATACTTAAAAGAATCATATTTATTCCTCATATCAAATGTCACAAAACCCAAACCACAAAAAGGCAATATCCCAAAATTTCTCTACAAGCTCACAGCAATAATAATTTTACTAATAAAATGTGACAGCATCAAGGTAAATGATGAATTTCCCCAGTACAAAAATAACCAAAGCCTCAACAAAATTTCTACCCTATCCTCCACTCTATTTAAGTCCCATAGCATTTAAAACTAAACTGAATGAAATAAATGCCTTACTTACCAATTTCTCTCTCTCTCTCTTTTCAGACACTGTTGCATCATCGAATCCTGACTAAAAAACAACTCTCCCAATTTTCACCACATATTTTCCTCATACAGTTGCTCTTATGATGCCAGACCTGGCAACACACTAGGAGGTAGTACCTTACTACTTTATAAAACACACCTCATTTTTATAATTATTGCTCAAGCAATCTTTTCAGACATGGACCTAATTAGATTCTAGTTCAGTTCCTCTCCCAGAAGAAAGTCCCTCTGAATTAAGCTGTTACCTCTCATTTTCCACTTTCCTCCCTTAGCACAGTCACATCCTTCATTTATACTATTATTGCAGCCACTTCTAAGAATAGCAATGTAATACTACTGAGGGACTTTAACCTTCATTTTCTAGGCCCATGCTCTAGTGCCATCTGAAATCCTCACCAATTTAGACCTTACTGAACTATTCTCTGAGCCATCTTGACCCATTCTGCACTTCCACAGACATTCTCTGCTTGATCTTTTAATAACAAACTGCCCATCAATAATTTCAACATAAACATTCTCCCTCCCACCTTGAGCAATCAATGTCCCATCCCTTTCAAAATTAACAACCAATCTATTTAATCTTCCTCAAAACTAAAAACATAAAGTGCAAATATTACCAATATTAAATTACATCTCTTCAGGGACTATGTTCCCATACTCTCCTCCCAAGACCTCAGCATAGCAATAAAAACCTTCACCCAAACTTTAATCCATCTCCCAAGAGAAATTATTTCCTCTTTCCCAAAGACTACTCAAACAAATCAATGAAATATATGGCAAAATAACTAAAAGAGCTTCTATTGAGAGACAAGTACAGGCAACACTGGATAAAATATCCAGCCCTAGAAAACTGGGACCTTTTATCACTTTGCAAAACCTAACCAAACAAGTCATACAAAGATGTAAATCCAATAAATGTAAAAGAAACAGCTCTCCCTTTTAGGTAAAATAAAACATTTTTGGAGCAAAGGTAATATTTTAACTGGATGTAAAACTCACCAAGGCAATTATTGTTCTAAAATGATACAATATATATAAGGACAACCTTTACCCTCAGAATTACTCAGTTTGGCACTCCACCCCAATTGTCTCTAAACTGCCATCCCCTCAAAATCTTACCTCCTACTCTCTTTACTTCTCTTTTCTAGTTAAAAAAATCTAATATAAAGATAATCAGCATCTCTTAGACCAAATCCCCTAATTTTATATGCAATTTCTAATCATTTTGGTGATTTCCTTATCATTTTCTTCTGCATCAAAGCATCTTGAAAGTACATACAGATTCAAGGCACAGAGCACATAATAAAGTAATCTGACAAAAATACAAATAGAAGTATGAGTATAAATAAATACTGTGGTTAAAAAATTCATGAAAATACCATTTTGGATTTAATGTTTTTTTTTCTCAGAAAAAAATGAAAATCAGTGTCCCAGCCCATTATTTTCTTTGCTAACTTCTAACAGACTTAAATTTACCCTTTTTGTTTTGACTAAATTTGACTGATTAAATATGTATTTTAGCTAAAGTGTCATCCAGGTACACCTCTCAACCTGGAAACATCAAAAATCTGGACAAAGGCCCATGAAAAATAGGTACAAATATGTACACTGATTAACATAAAATATACATACATAATTATGTAACCCTGCTCACTCCGATGGAATTGTGGGATATCAAGTTTTAAATGCAAACTGAACAGCAGATAAACAAAATATGGCCTCAGAGTCCCCCTGCAGCCATTCAAATTTCCTATTACTTGACTATTTTGCCCCATTTACCATAAACACTGTAATGTGCATACTGCTTTACTTCTACTATTTGGATTTCATTTACAACTTTTATTTTACATTTTACAGCACAAACACTAATAGACATCTGCTAAAAAGCAATACAGTCAAACAATGAAAACAGACTTAACATTAAAACTTCTCTGCCCTTGAAACTCATATTCATTGAAACCCACATTAAAAGAAAATGCATCTGGCCAGTGGTGGATAAAGATTACTTTTGGGCTGTTTTCAAATCATAGGCTCTTTGCACACAAAACATACATGTGTTATTTGATAAATCTTCCTGACTGTATTAAATTATATTCCTTGTATAATACAGCACACTTGTTAGAGCACATTTTAAATTTATTGTTTTGAACTTTTTTCCAGTAAGCAATGAAACAAAATGCATGAACCAATAATGACAAAACTGTCTAATTCTGAACATTTCCATCATAAAAGTCTACTCAAACTTCTACAATCCACCAGTATCAGTAACTATGCACAATCACTGCAGAAGTAAAAGTCATCTAAATAATTATACATTAAAGAAATCTGTAACTAATGAAGAGGTTGCTGCTAGCAAACAACTTTATATTTCATTGTTTCATCTACAAGTAAAGTGCCTGTTGCCCTTGAAGAATAAATTACCTATGTTACATTAAAAAATGATAAGCTATTAATATTTCAATTGGGAATGGATGGTAAGTGGAAACTGCAGCACTGACAAGAAACCCACACAAATACAGGGAGGACATGCAGGCTCCATACAGAAGGCACTTCAGCTGAGAATTGAACCAGAGAACCTCTTGCTGTGAGGCAACAATGTTACCACTGCACCATCCAAATTTTAAGAAGAACAGTCCAAAAGTATGAGCCAAACCTTCCAGACATTCTGTGAAAATTAAACAGTTATAACTCCTTCATTCAGAAGTGGTAGTATGGGTAGAGAACTCAGGCTCTTGCTCTTTGTACCTAAGGTACAGGGTTTGAGCCTGAGTAACCTAACCACCAGGTATACCTAACTGCAGCACACACACACACACACACACACACACACACACACACACACACACACACACACACACACACACACACACACTCACACCCCAGGATTCATAAAGCTTGTGCCAGGTGCAGGCATAGCGTCGGCGTTCTAACACCAAATATGGCCTCCGAGCAATCCAGGTACGAGCTGCTCCCACGTGCACTACCTGCATACGCTACGCCAGCACAATTCCTGGGCCCTGTATGCTAATTACCCCATGTGCAACAGTGTAGCATGCAAATTAAGGTATGTAGCGATCCAGGAAATGGTGCAGGCATAGTGTAAGAATGCAGAAATGTAAACCGTAGAACACAGTTTACATTTTTGCAAACATTAAATCGGAGCCATGACAAACACATGTATTATATTGTTAATATATGCCAATGGCTAAATATATAGCCATTGGCATAAAAAATGTACAAAATATAAAATTAACATTTAATATATATAGTCGCACTATCTTGACGTGGAAGTGCAGGGCAGCAGTGCGCAAAGGGGATCGCAAGGAAAATATAAAAATATAGAATAAAACTGCAATGTAACACATATCATGATTTCCCCATAATAGTCAATGGCAGGCATGCTACACCATACTATGGTGCAAGGGTTGCTAAGGGGCTGTGACAGTGTTATGCGTGGTAGCTAGGAATTAGTAGGCAATGCTATGCAAATGAGAGGAGTAATAGTGAATCACAGATTCCCTGCTGGTGTAAGGATGCACCTCACAGCATAGCGTTATACCACCGAGGTGTGCCCTTGAGATAAAGATGACATCACGAGAGGGGTGTTTCAACATTGCTGTAAGCACATTGGAGCATTGCTAAACCGGTTTGCCCTTAGCTAGGTAAAGCTGTAGGATAGGGGTGTGTTGAACTGGCCATAGCTTTGTTTAGCTGACAGTACACAAGGTAACCAAGTATGCATGTGAATGGAGATGAAAACATGCGTAAACCCATTAAACAGGTTTGCGCTGCACGCACTGCAGCTGAAACAGGAAGGATAAAGGAAAGAAATAAGAAAATGCTGCAGCAGGGAATTTGGGGTACAAATGAATAATTAACACATAGGAGCCTACAGTGGGCCATTTACAACAGCTAACAAGGCTACAAGCAGCTACCTGCGGAACAGGAAAGGGGAGGGGTTGTACTGCAAAGAAAACAGTAAAGTGTCAAAGCAGAATAAAGCCAATTTGCAGTATATCAGCTACAAGACACATTTTGCCATGACTGGGTAGAAAAAGTACAAAACAAGAAAGATGGCGGGTGGATGCATGCCTGATAATGGGAGGGCATCCAGGTTTAAAAGTGAATTAAAGGGCAACAGATTAATCAAGGCAGGCAAGCATATCTCCACAGTAAAGGCCCCACACTTGCAGTGCTCATTGTAAAACCCATAATTAAGACACACTGCAGCTGGAATAGCTCATACGCACACACTGACATCAGCAGCATCCATAGCACAACATTTGTGTATTCCCATACACTCTGCACTAGTGGTGTATACAGACGGGAACTTTTAGTATGTACATGTTAGGGGCTGCCATAGCTTTGATCCACCAGCATGTGCTGGAGACTGAAGGTGGTGTGGAGGATGAATGCACATGACCACCTCAGGCACCAGAGGAGGAGGAGAGTGTTCAGACCCAGACCAACCTACCAGGGGCTACATGATCTGGAGATAGTAGAGCGTTACAGGGTGGACAGGGATATCCTACAGCAAATTGTGGAGCTGTGCCTCCCATGCCTCAGAGCCAGAACAAAAAGAGGGGAACTCATCCCGGTGAATACGAAGGTATGTGTAAGTCTGAGAATACTACCTACAGGTACCTTTCAAAGACCAACTGGGGATATCATGGGGATCTCACAGGCATCGGCATCCAGGGTACTACACCAGTTCCTGGATGCCATGTTACCACATGCCAATGAGTACATATACTTCCCCCGAGTGCAGGAGGAGTTGGTCATCAATATGCATCTCTTCCACCATATGGCAGAATACCCGGAGGTACTGGGTGCAATAGATTTCATGCACATACACATCAAGTCACCACCCAGTGAGCAGGGTAGGTGCTACATAAACCACAAGGGATACCCCTCCATCAACTGCCAGGTCGTGTGCAATGACCAGGGCATTATAATGGATGTGTGTGCTGGCAGCCCTGGAAGCTATCACGACTCCCACATCTGGCATGCCTCACAGCTGTATCAGTTATTTGCCAGGGGAGAAATCCCAAATGGCCACCTGGTTGGGGATGCTGGCTATGCACTGGAACTGTGGATGATGACTCCCATCAGAAATGCACACACACTCATGCAAGAATGCCATAATGAGACACATGCACAAACCAGAGGCATCATAGACTGTGTGTTTGGGATGTTGAAATCATGGTTCTATTGCTTGGACATATCTGGTGGAGCCTTGCAGTACTCTCCAGGCACATGTGCCCACATCTTCATAGTGTGTGCCTTGTTACATAATATGAGCCTGCTGAAACAGCTGCAGCAGGGAAATAATGGTGAAGGCCCTCACAGCCCACAACCATTGCCAAGGGCCCCACAGGCACAGAGGTATACAGACCATGAACACCCTGAGCCGCCCCAGTAGGCAGATGGAGATGTGCCCAGTATGCCCATGCCTTGGCAAGGAGGGAACGTATAGCACACACACTGACAGTGTAGGCACCTAGGGACTGACACCTTTCTCCACCTGCACACACAGTAAAAATGGATGGCACACACACAAGACTACCTGTAAATTGTCATGTATAGGCAGTCTACTGTGTGCATCCAACATAGGCAGCCCTCAACTATTGCACACACAACTGCCATTGGCACAAGGTAAGTCAACACCTGAACAGTAAATTAAGCTATCAGCATGTGCTGATACTGTATGAATAGGTTCATAGGTAGGTACACTTGGCCAACTGCCAGCGGCCATTCATAAGCCCAGCCAAAATGTGTCAGCTTTTGCCACCCCATTGATTCATTAACTGTCCCTCTGTGGAGCAGAGCCAATGACGGGATCCCTGGGGTTTATCTACTGTTCCCCATCCACTCTTCAAGGTTTCACTTGCAGAGTGTTAGTGAGGGGCTCTGTATAATGTAGTTAAGGATGTTGTTCCAAAGTATGGGGAGTCTCTGTGACAGGAATCCATCCCTCCAGTATCTTCCAGTTATTGTTGTGGCAAGGTTCAGCTCACTGTCCCATGGATTCCCATAGGTGGAGCATATCCATTAAGCCTGAGTTCGACATGGCTGTATTGGCCAGCAGAGATAATCTCTGGGTAAATGAGATGCCACTGAGTAAAGCAGGAGTTTATTCAATCTGGCTGCATAGGGCATATGTTGGTGGCCAGTAATTCCCTTGGAGAGGTACATTTGTGGACCTCCCAGCTGTTGGAAGTGTCTTCTGAGGTACATCCCAAATGGGTTATTATACCCTATGATGGGACGGATGAGTGATGAGTAAAGGGGCACTAAAACCCCAGTATGTCTAGATGGAAACCCTTTAGTAATCAAATAGCCTACATAGAAGGATGTCCTAACTACTTTGGAGATATGATTGTCAAAGGGGAGATCACTATCTACCTTAGTCTCCAGATACACCATTACCTCATCCGTATTAAAGTGGCTGCCACTTATGTGTTAATATATGGGTGCTTAATATTCCACAATGGAATGACCATGCAGTTAGTGGCACTTGGCTGGAGACCATGATGTTGACACCCTGTGTTGGTCTCTGTGAGGCCCCTTGAGGGATGTCTATGTCAGCTGGACTATCAATCATGACTCCCAGTTCGCAGTCATTGCCAAACATGGTCTGCCTGTGTTTGCCTGTACCTCTGAGAAGTATATGCCAAAGAGTAG
>NC_056725.1:1118741320-1118743119 GCF_019279795.1 Protopterus annectens
AGCTGCAGTGACTGCAAATATCCATGACAGAAATACACAGACAGCTTTCATTTTGCAAAACTTTATTACATTCTGATGTATTGCCAAAAGGATTCAAGGACTAACAGTACAATCATGCTATACAGGAAGCATTTAACAGTGCCTTAATGAATCAGCCTGCAATTGCCATAGTATTAGTCCAATAAGGGATAGGTGTTCACATAGGGAAAGAACACCCACACACATATAGACATTGTATAAAAGGGGTTCCTACACAACTGCATGTTCTATGTACACCCACCAACATCTACCCCTCAACCAAAATAATTACATCAATACATACAGTCATAGCATAACCAATTATTCAACTAATGTACAACATCTGCTGAAACCTTAACATACCTGGACACAGACACACTAACATGGCCATATGTGAAATAGTTGCTGTTATACAATTGAGCAGCTGCTGATTTTACAGGGTTTGTATGAACTAATCCCGTTTCAGAGGGTTGAAAGTTTCGCACACCAGGAAGTGTTACTGAGTACTGATTATCAGCACAGTATGATACACATTAACACCAAACTAAATATGTCTGGTAAGCACACTGTAAACCCCCTAACATTATATGCACTGCTATGCAGCCTTGAGCTGGTCAAACAACCTGGTCAGACTGAAACATATGTAGAAGTATTAGGTACAGACAAACCCTGCACAAGTAGCAATGTTCAGAAATATAACAGCACTACTCACATTTACACCAAATCCTCTAGGCATTACACACAATATATTACTGTTCGTCTCCATACAGCTGCTGCACTAGATTCCAAACAACACTTCCAGGCTGTCTTCCTCACAAGTAAGGTAAAGGGACAATGCCCAAGTGGAGTACTCAGTTATACTCCACTGTTGCCATGGTATTGGCTAAGGCAGCAGCGGCGCAGCTGATGTGCATGTAATTAGCTACTTAGGAACACCAATTGGTTATTAGGATAGCACATGTTACTGATGTGTAACTATATAAGACGTTGTCCTGTTCGATTCTCAGCTAAAGCGTCTTCTGTGTGGAGACATGCGTGAATGGGCGTACCTTCGTTGAAAGTTGTACATCAGGGCTGGCAACTCGGTAAGTAAAAATCTACTGCCAATCATTAGCGGACCGGAATTCCGCTGTGGCGACCCCTAACTGGGAAAAGCCGAAAGATACAACAACAACTGATCTGTAACTATAAAAGGTTGCCTTGTCACACATTCAAACCATCTGTATCTACCTGTAGGACAGTACAAAACACTGAAAGACTAACCGAAAATGAGTCTTATACTAGTCAATAACACTTCCAGTTACTAAGAAGGTATGTATAACATGTAGTATGTTGTATGTCTGTGCATGTAGTACCTGTTTTGTAAGAATTTCAGTGAAATCAATGCATATAGTGGAAATAGCTATCTTGTAGCGATGTATTGTTGAGCAGTAGTAATGCTTGTAGTATTCTATGTGTGTACTGCTGTAGATCACAAGGTAAACTCCTCATACACCACAAGGGACGATAGGGGCTTGAAACTCACCAATTTGCTTCCAGCCACTGTCAGTGTCAGGATTGGTCCAACAAGTATGTGCTGTAGCAGGGGATAGTATATGTCGATATATTGTAACAGTCGACATACGTATGGGTGTATAAGTAAAGAAAAGAAAACCAAAAAGGTTTAAAGGTTTTGGGCTTTTTAAAATGCCCCAAATAATTTTTTGTTTGCCAATTTGTTTTTTTTTGGGAAAAATTTTTTTTGCCAATAACTTTGGGTGGTTTTAAAGTAAAAGTTTTTT